>NW_026138471.1:0-34126 GCF_025592945.1 Manacus candei
GACCCCCCAAAGGAACCCCCAAACCCCTCCAGGACCCCCCAAAGGATCCCCCAAAGGATCCCCCAAACCTCCTTCCACCCCCCAAATCTTCCTCAAAATCCCCCCCAATTCTTTCCCACCCCTCAAGTTTCCCCCAAATCTCCTCCTACCCCCCAAATCTCCTTCCCATTCCCCCCCTCAAACCCTTTCCCACCCCCCAAATCCCCCCTCAGAACCCCCAAATCCCCCTCACGATCCCCCCCCAAACCTGCCACTCCTCAAATCCCCCCCAAACCTCCTCCCACCCCCAAAATCCCCCTCAGACCTTCTCTCACCCCCAAAATCCCCCCAAACCTCCTCCCACCCCCAAAAAATCCCCCTCAAATCCCCAACCCATTTTTGATGCTCCCCAACCCATTTTTGGGGCTTCCCAACCCATTTCTGAGGGTTTCTAACCCATTTTTGGGGTTCCCTGACCCATTTCTGAGGCTCCCCAACCCATTTTTGGGACTCCCCAACCCATTTTTGATGCTCCCCAACCCATTTTTGGGGCTCCCCAACCCATTTTTGGGGCTCCCCAACCCATTTCAGGGCTCCCCAACCCATTTTTGATGCTCCCCAACCCATTTCAGGGCTCCCCAACCCATTTTTGGGCTCCCCAACCCATTTTCGGGGCTCCCCAACCCATTTTTGGGCTCCCCAACCCATTTTCGGGGCTCCCTAACCCATTTTCAGGGCTCTCCAACCCATTTCGGGGCTCCCTCACCCATTTTGGAGGTTCCCCAACCCATTTCTGAGGCTCCCTAACCCATTTTTGGGGCTCCCCAACCCATTTCTGAGGCTCCCTAACCCATTTTTGGGGCTCCCTAACCCATTTTTGATGCTCCCCAACCCATTTCAGGGCTCCCTAACCCATTTCTGGGACTCCCTAACCCATTTTTGGGGCTCCCCAACCCATTTCGGGGCTCCCTCACCCATTTTGGAGGTTCCCCAACCCATTTCTGAGGCTCCCTAACCCATTTTCGGGGCTCCCCAACCCATTTCTGAGGCTCCCTAACCCATTTTCGGGCTCCCTAACCTGTTTTTGGGGCTCCCCAACCCGTTTTTGGGGCTCCCTAACCCATTTTCAGGGCTCCCTAATCTGTTTTTGGAGCTCCCTAACCCATTTTTGGGGTCCCTAACCCATTTCTGATGGTCCCCAACCCATTTCTGAGGCTCCCCAACCCATTTTGGGGCTCCTCGACCCATTTTTGAGGGTCCCCAACCCATTTTCGGGGCTCCCCGACCCGTTTTGGGGGTCCCTGACGGGTTTCTGGGGTGCCCAGCGGGCCCTGGCGCTCCGGGAGCAGGTGGCCCTGTGGGTGGCCCTGGACGACGTGGCCGAGGACGACCCCGAGCTGGCCGAGGCCGTGACAGAGAACGCCAGGAGGATGGGCAGGGTCTTCACCCAGGCTGTGCAGGACCTGCTGCCCCTCTACAGGGACAGGGAGGTGGGAAATCCTCGGGTTTGGGGGGCTGGGGGGGTCCTGAGGGGGTTTGGGGGGGTTTCAGGGGGATTTGGGGGCTCCTGAGAGGGATTTGGGGGGATTTCAGGGGGGTTTGGGAGGGTCTGAGGGGTCTTCAGCCAGGCTGTGCAGGACCTGCTGCCCCTCTACAGGGAGAGGGAGGTGGGAAATCCTCGGGTTTGGGGGGTCCTGAGGGGGTTTGGGGGGGTTTCAGGGGGATTTGGGGGGGTCTGGGGGGTCTTCAACCAGGCTGTGCAGGACCTGCTGCCCCTCTACAGGGACAGGGAGGTGGGACAGTCTCAGATTTGGGGGGTCCTGAGGGGGTTTGGGGGGTTTCAGGGGGATTTGGGGGGGTCTGGGGGGTCTTCACCCAGGCTGTGCAGGACCTGCTGCCCCTCTACAGGGACAGGGAGGTGGGAAATCCTCGGGTTTGGGGGGTCCTGAGGGGATTTGTGGGGTCCTGAGGGGGTTTTCAGGGGGATTTGGGGGGGTCTCTGGGTGGGATTTGGGGGTCCCAGGGTGGGATTTTTGGGGGTCCCAGGGTGGGATTTTTGGGGGTCCCAGGGTGGGATTTTTGGGGGTCCCAGGGTGGGATTTTTGGGGGTCTCTGGTTTTGGAGTCTCCTGAAGCCCCCCCAATGTTGTGTCCCCCCCCAGGTGACCCCCTGGGACCCCCTGGATGTTTACCTGGAGCACCAATGGGGGGTCCCTGGAGGTCCCAGGGTGGGGTTTTTGGGGGTCTCTGGTTTTGGGGGTCCCCTGAAGCCCCCCCTGATGTCCCCTCTCCCCTTTTTCCCCCCCCAGGTGACCCCCCGGGACCCCCTGGACGTTTACCTGGAGCACAGGTTGCTGCTGGAGCAGCGGGGCCAGGATGGGGGGGGAGCCCCAAAACCCCCCCAGAACCAGTACCCCCCCCGAGCTGCTGAGGAGATTGTGAGTGGGGGACCCCAAATACCCCAAAATACCCCAAATCCCACCCCAAAACCCCCCCAGAACCAGTACCCCCCCCGAGCTGCTGAGGAGATTGTGAGTGGGGGACCCCAAATACCCCCAAATACCCCAAATCCCACCCCAAAACCAGTACCCCCCTGAGCTGCTCAGGAGATTGTGAGTGGGGGGTCCTTGGAGACCCCAAAACTGCCCCAAATCCCACCCCCAAACCCCCCAGAACCAGTACCCCCCCCGAGCTGCTCAGGAGATTGTGAGTGGGGGACCCCAAATACCCCAAAACTGCCCCAAAACCCCCCCAGAACCAGTACCCCCCTGAGCTGCTGAGGAGATTGTGAGTGGGGGACCCCAAAACTGCCCCAAAACCCCAATCTCACCCCCAAATCCCCTCTAACCCCTTCTCAGCCCCCCAAATCCCCTCTAACCCCCTCTCAGCCCCCCAAGTCTCCCCCAAATGCCCCCCAAACCTCCTCCCACCCCCTTAAATTCCCCCAAATTCCCCTCTAACCTCCTCTCAGCCCCCCAACTCCCCTCTAAACCCCCTCTCAGCCCCCCAACTCACCCCCAGATCCCATCTAAACCCCTTCTCAGCCCCCCAGATCCCCTCTAAACCCCCTCTAACCCTCCCAAATCTCCCCCAAATGCCCCCCAAACCTCCTCCCACTCCCTTAAATCCCCCCCAAACCCTTCCCAAACCTCCCCCCACCTCCTCGACTCCCCCCCAAACCCCCTTAAATCCCCCCCAACCCCCCCCAAATCCCCCCCAGATCCCCTCTAACCCCCCCAAATCCCCCCCAAACCCCCCCAGATCCCCTCTCACCCCCCCAAACCCCCTTTATCCCCCCCCAGTGAGCTGTATTTCCGTGCCCCCTCGCTGTCCAAGCCTCGGGTGATCCGGGATGTCCGGGCCAGCTCCATCGGCAAGCTGGTGACCGTGCGGGGGGTCGTGACCCGCGTCACCGACGTGCGGCCCCTGCTCGTGGTGGCCACCTACAGCTGTGACCAGTGTGGGGCCGAGACCTACCAGCCAGTAAGGGGGGCTCTGGGGGGCTTCTTTGGGGACTTACAGAGGGTTTGGGGGGATTTGAGGGGGTTTTGAGGTGTTTGGGGGGGTTTTGAGATGTTCTGGGGGTCTCTGACCCGCTCGCCCCTCATGGTGGTGGCCACCTACAGCTGTGACCAGTGTGGGGCCGAGACCTACCAGCCCGTAAGGGGGGCTGGGGGGGCTTCTTTGGGGACTTACAGGGGGTTTTGGGGAGTTTGGGTGGGTTTTGAGGTGTTTTAGGGGAGTTTTGAGGTGTTTTGGGGGGATTTTGAGATGTTCTGGGGGTCTCTGACCTGCTCACCCCTCATGGTGGTGGCCACCTACAGCTGTGACCAGTGTGGGGCTGAGACCTACCAGCCCGTAAAGGGGGGCTGGGGGGGCTTTGTGGGGCTTTTTTGGGGGACTTACAGGGAGTTTGGGGGAGTTTTGAGGTGTTTTAGGGGGGTTTTGGGGTGTTTTAGGGGGGTTTTGGGGTGCAGCCCCTGCTCGTGGTGGCCACCTACAGCTGTGACCAGTGTGGGGCAGAGACCTACCAGCCCGTAAGGGGGGCTCTGGGGGGCTTCTTTGGGGACTTACAGGGGGTTTGGGGGGATTTGAGGGGGTTTTGAGGTGTTTTAGGGGGGGTTGAGGTGTTTCAGGAGGGTTTTGGGGTGCAACCCCTGCTCGTGGTGGCCACCTACAGCTGTGACCAGTGTGGGGCTGAGACCTACCAGCCAGTAAGGGGGGCTCTGGGGGGGATTTGGGGGGGATTTGAGAGGGTTTGGGGGGGTTTTGAGGTGTTTTAGGGGGGTTTTGGGGTGTTTTAGGGGGGTTTTGGGGCACGACCCCTGCTCATGGTGGCCACCTACAGCTGTGACCAGTGTGGGGCCGAGACCTACCAGCCTGTAAGGGGGGCTTTAGGGGGGTCCTATGGGGGCTTTGGGGGGCTTCTTTGGGGACTTACAGAGGGTTTGGGGGGATTTGAGGGGGTTTTGAGGTGTTTTAGGGGGTTTTGGGGTGTTTTAGGGGGGTTTTAGGGTGCGGCCTCCCCCAGATCAAAGGTTCCCTCCTTTTTCTGCTCCTTTTATGAGGGGGATTTTGGGATCCAGGGGAATTTTTGGGGATCCAGGTGGGTTTTAGGGAATCTGTAGGATTTTGGGAGCCCCCCCTGACCCCTCTGTGCCCCCCCCCATATCAAGGGTCCCCCTTTTCCTACCCCTTTTATGAGGGAGATTTTGGAACCTAAGTGGGTTTTTTGGGATCCAGGTGGGTTTTTTGGGATCCAGGTGGGTTTTTTGGGATCCAGGAGGGTGTTTTAGGATCCAGGGGGGCCTGTAGGATTTTGGGGGCCCCCCCTGACCCCTCTGTGCCCCCCCTCCAGATCGAGGGCCCCACGTTCACGCCGCTCTTGCTGTGCCCGAGCCGCGAGTGCCAAACCAACCGGGCGGGGGGGAGGCTCTACCTGCAGAGCAGGGGCTCCAAATTCACCAAATTCCAGGAGCTGCGCATCCAGGAGCACGTGAGTGAGGGAAAAAAACCCAAAAACGGGCTCCGGGGACCCAGAAACGGCCCCAAAATGGTCAAAAACGGCCCCAAAATGGGCCTCAAAGGGGGTCTCAAAATGGCCGCCAGAGTGACAAAATGGGCTCAAATGGCCCCAAAATGGGCTTCAAATTTCGCAGATTCCAGGAATTGTGGATCCAGGAGCATGGGAGTGAGGGAAAACCCCCCAAAACCGGGCTCTGGGGACCCAGAAATGGTCAAAACCAGCCCCAAAATGGTCATAAATGGCCCCAAAATGGGCCTCAGAGTGGGCCTCAAAATGGCCGCCAGAGTGACAAAACGGGCTCAAATGGCCCCAAAATGGGCTCCAAATCCCCCAAATTCCGGGAATTGTGGATCCAGGAGCATGGGAGTGAGGGAAAACCCCCCAAAAACAGGCTCCTGAGACCCCAAAATAGCCCCAAAATGGTCAAAAATGGCCCCAAAATGGGCCTCAAAGTGGGTCTCAAAATGGCCGCCAGAGTGACAAAATGGGCTCAAATGGCCCCAAAATGGGCTCCAAATTCACCAAATTCCAGGAATTTGGGATCCAGGAGCATGGGAGGTGGGAGGGGGCCCCAAAATCCCCCAGGAACACCCTGAAAATGGGCTCTGGGGACCCCAAAAGGGTCAAAAATGGGCCTCAAAGTGGGCGTCAAAATGGCCCCCAGGGTGACAAAATGGGCTGAAATGGCCCCAAAATGGGCCCAAACTGACCCCAAACGTCCCCAAATGTGCCCAGACTGACCCGAAACATCCCCAAATGTACCCAGACTGACCCCAAGTGTTTCCAGTCTGACCCCAAACGTTCCCAGACTGATCCCAAATGACCCCAAACTGACCCCAAATGACCCCAAACTGACCCCAAACATCCCCAAACTGACCCCAAATGACCCCAAACTGACCCCAAACATCCCCAAACTGACCCCAAATGACCCCAAACTGACCCCAAACATCCCCAAACTGACCCCAAATGTTCCCAAACTGACCCCAAACGTCCCCAAACTGACCCCAAACGTCCCCAAACTGACCCCAAACGACCCCAAACTGACCCCAAATGACCCCAAACTGACCCCAACCATCCCCAAACTGACCCCAAATGACCCCAAACTGACCCCAAACATCCCCAAACTGACCCCAAATGACCCCAAACTGACCCCAAACGTCCCCAAACTGACCCCAAACGTCCCCAAACTGACCCCAAACGTCCCCAAACTGACCCCAAACGACCCCAAACTGCCCCCAAATGACCCCCAAGTGACCTGCTCCGTTCCCATCCCGTTCCCAGTCGGACCAGGTCCCGGTGGGGCACCTGCCCCGCTCGGTGTCCGTTCACCTGCGCGGGGAGAACACGCGCCAGGCCCAGCCCGGGGACCACCTCAGTGTCACCGGGGTCTTCCTGCCCCTGCTCCGGCCTGGCTACCGACAGATCCAGCAGGTGAGACCCCAAAAACACCCCTGGGACCCCAAAAAACACCCCTGGGACCCCAAAAACACCTGTGTGACCCTAAAACACCCCTAAAACCCACCTGTGTGACCCCAAACCCACCTGAGTGTCACCGGGGTCTTCCTGCCCCTGCTCCGGCCTGGCTACCGACAGATCCAGCAGGTGAGACCCCAAAAACACACCTGGGACCCCAAAATTACCTGTGTGACCCTAAAACACCCCTAAAACCTACCTGTGTGACCCCAAACCCACCTGTGTGACCCCAAAACTACCCCCAAACCCACCCGTGTGACCCCAAACCCACCTGAGTGTCACCGGGGTCTTCCTGCCCCTCCTCCGGCCTGGGTATCGACAGATCCAACAGGTGAGACCCCAAAAACACCCCTGGGACCCCAAAAACACCCCTGGGACCCCAAAATTACCTGTGTGACCCCAAAATTACCTGTGTGACCCTAAAACTACCCCAAAACTCACCTGTGTGACCCCAAATCCCTGTTTTTCACCCCAAAACCCTGTTGTTTACTGTTTGTTTTTGTAGGGTCTCCTGTCAGACACGTACCTGGAGGGGCATCCCCTGTTGTTTATTGTTGTTTATTGTTGTTTATTGTTGTTTATTTACTGTAGGGTCTCCTGTCCGAGACCTACCTGGAGGGGCATCCCCTGTTGTTTATTGTTGTTTATTGTTTATTATTGTTGTTTATTTACTGTAGGGTCTCCTATCAGAGACGTACCTGGAGGGGCATCACCTGTTGTTTATTGTTTATTGTTGTTTATTGTTGTTTATTTACTGTAGGGTCTCCTGTCCGAGACGTACCTGGAGGGGCATCCCCTGTTGTTTATTGTTGTTTATTGTAGGGTCTCCTATCAGAGACCTACCTGGAGGGGCATCCCCTGTTGTTTATTGATTATTATTGTTTATTACTGTTTGTTTTTGTAGGGTCTCCTGTCTGAGACCTACCTGGAGGGGCATCCCCTGTTGTTTATTGTTGTTTATTGTTTATTATTGTAGGGTCTCCTGTCTGAGACATCCCTGTGTGACCCCAAATCCCTGTTTTTCACCCCAAAACCCTGTTGTTTACTGTTTGTTTTTGTAGGGTCTCCTGTCAGACACGTACCTGGAGGGGCATCCCCTGTTGTTTATTGTTGTTTATTGTTTATTATTGTTGTTTATTTACTGTAGGGTCTCCTATCAGAGACGTACCTGGAGGGGCATCACCTGTTGTTTATTGTTTATTGTTGTTTATTGTTGTTTATTTACTGTAGGGTCTCCCGTCCCAGACGTACCTGGAGGGGCATCCCCTGTTGTTTATTGTTGTTTATTTACTGTAGGGTCTCCTATCAGAGACCTACCTGGAGGAGCATCCCCTGTTGTTTATTGTTGTTTATTGTTGTTTATTTACTGTAGGGTCTCCTATCAGAGACGTACCTGGAGGAGCATCCCCTGTTGTTTATTGTTGTTTATTGTTTATTATTGTAGGGTCTCCTGTCTGAGACATCCCTGTGTGACCCCAAATCCCTGTTTTTGACCCCAAATCCCTGTTTTTCACCCCAAAACCCTGTTGTTTACTGTAGGGTCTCCTGTCCGAGACCTACCTGGAGGGGCATCACCTGCTCAAGGTGAACAAGAGCGAGGAGGAGGAAGGAGGGGGAGGGGAACTCACCGAGGAGGAGCTGAAGGAGATCACGGGTCAGTTTGGGGGGAAAAAGGGGGATTTGGGGGCAAAATGGGGGATTTGGGGGGAAAATGGGGGATTTGGGGGGAAAAAAGGGGGATTTGGGGGGGAAAATGAGGGGTTTGGGGGGAAATGGGGCAGTTTGGGGGGGAAAAAAGGGGGATTTGGGGGGAAAAAAGGGGGATTTGGGAGGAGAAAAGGGGATTTTGGGGCAAAAAGGGGGATTTGGGGGAAAAAAGGGGGATTTGGGGGAAAAAAGGGGATTTTGGGGCAAAATGGGGGATTTGGGGGGAAATGGGGCAGTTTGGGGGAAAAAAGGGGATTTGGGGGGAAAAAAGGGCGATTTGGGGCAAAATGGGGCAGTTTGGGGGGAAATGGGGCAGTTTGGGGGAAAAAGGGGCAGTTTGGGGGAAAAAAGGGGGATTTGGGGGGAAAAAAAGGGGGATTTGGGGCAAAATGGGGGATTTGGGGGGAAAAAAGGGGGATTTAGGAGGAGAAAATGGGATTTTGGGGCAAAATGGGGGATTTGGGGGGAAATGGGGCAGTTTGGGGCTCCCAAGCTCATTTTTGGGGTCCCCAGCTGGTTTATCCCCATTTTCCCCCTGCAGAGGATGATTTCTACGGCAAGCTGGGGGGTCCCAGGGGGGATTTTGGGGCTCCCAAGCTCATTTTTGAGATCCCCAGATGAATTTTTGGGGTCCCCAGCTGGTTTATCCCCATTTTCCCCCTGCAGAGGATGATTTCTCTGGCAAGCTGGGGGGTCCCAGGGGGGTTTTTGAGGCTCCCAAGCTCATTTTTGAGGCTCCCAAGCTCATTTTTGAAGTCCCCAGATGAATTTTGGGGGTTCCCAGCTGATTTATCCCCATTTTCCCCCCCCAGAGGATGATTTCTCTGGCAAGCTGGGGGTTCCCAGGGGGGTTTTTGAGGCCCCCAAGCTCATTTTCGAGGTTCCCAGGCAGGTTTTTGGGGTCCCCAGCTGCTTTACCCCCATTTTCCCCCCCCAGAGGATGATTTCTACGCCAAGCTGGCCTCCTCCATCGCCCCCGAGATCTTCGGCCACGAGGACGTGAAGAAGTCGCTGCTGCTGCTGCTCGTGGGGGGCGTCGAGAGGAGCCCCCGGGGCATGAAAATCCGGGGTGAGGGGCCCCAAAATCCCCCCAGAGGGACCCCAAAACCCACCAGAGGGACCCCAAAATCCCGGGGGGGCGGAGCCAGGGGGTTTATCCCTCTTTTCCCTCTCGTTTCCCTTCTTTTTTTCCTCTTTTTTCCCCCTTTTTTCTCCATTTTTTCTTCATTTTCTCCACCTTGTTTTTTTCTTGTTTTCCCCTCTTTGTATTTCCCCTCCTGTTCCCCTTTTTTTTCCCGTTGTTTTCCCCTTGTTTTCTCTTGGGCTCGGGGTTGGGAATTCCCGTCCCTGACCCTTTTCCCGCCCCCCTTCCCAGGGAACATCAACATCTGCCTGATGGGAGACCCCGGCGTGGCCAAATCCCAACTGCTCTGCTACATCGACCGCCTGGCACCGCGCAGTGAGTGACCTTCATCTTCATCATCATCCTCACCTTCATCTTCATCCTCACCTTCATCTTCATCCTCCTCCTCCTCCTCCTCCTCCCCATCCCCTCCCTGATCCCCTCCCCTGATGGGAGACCCCGGCCTGGCCAAATCCCAACTGCTCTGCTACATCGACCGCCTGGCACCGCGCAGTGAGTGACCTTCATCATCCTCATCATCCTCCTCTTCATCACCTTCACCTTCATCTTCATCATCCTCCTCTTCATTCTCATCTTCATCCTCTTCTTCATCCTCATCCTCATCCTCATCCTCTTCTTCATCCTCATCCTCTTCATCCTCCTTCCCATCCCCTTCCTGTGCTACATCGACCGCCTGGCACCACGCAGTGAGTGACCTTCATCTTCATCATCCTCCTCTTCATCACCTTCATCTTCATCTTCATCATCCTCCTCTTCATTCTCATCTTCATCCTCTTCTTCATCCTCATCCTCATCCTCTTCTTCATCCTCATCCTCTTCATCCTCCTCCCCATCCCCTTCCTGTGCTACATCGACCGCCTGGCACCGCGCAGTGAGTGACCTTCATCATCCTCACCTTCATCTTCATCATCCTCACCTTCATCTTCATCCTCATCTTCATCCTCCTCCTCCTCCCCATCCCCTCCCTGATCCCCTCCCCTGATGGGAGACCCCGGCCTGGCCAAATCCCAACTGCTCTGCTACATCGACCGCCTGGCACCACGCAGTGAGTGACCTTCATCTTCATCATCCTCCTCTTCATCACCTTCATCTTCATCTTCATCATCCTCCTCTTCATTCTCATCTTCATCCTCTTCTTCATCCTCATCCTCATCCTCTTCTTCATCCTCATCCTCTTCATCCTCCTCCCCATCCCCTTCCTGTGCTACATCGACCGCCTGGCACCACGCAGTGAGTGACCTTCATCTTCATCATCTTCGTCCTTATCTTCATCTTCATCCTCCTCCTCCTCCTCCCCATCCCCTCCCTGCTCTCCATCCCCTGATGGGAGACCCCGGCGTGGCCAAATCCCAACTGCTCTGCTACATCGACCGCCTGGCACCACGCAGTGAGTGACCTTCATCTTCATCATCATCCTCCTCTTCATCCTCATCCTCACCTTCATCATCTTCTTCATCTTCATCCTCATCTTCATCCTCTTCATCTTCATCCTCTTCTTCATCATCTTCTTCATCTTCATCTTCACCTTCATTCTCCTCCCCATCCCCTTCCTCTGCTACATCGACCACCTGGCACCATGGAGTGAGTGACCTTCATCACCTTCATCATCATCTTCATCATCTTCTTCATCCTCATCCTCATCTTCATCCTCTTCTTCCTCCCCACCCAACCCCTGTTGGGCTGATCCTTCTCAGTCTTGCCCAGACCCTCTGAGGGGTGACCTGGGGGTCACTCCAGGAGCTCTGAGGTCACTCCAGGAGCCTTCCTCACTCTCTCCTCCTCTTCCTCACCCCTTTCTTTCCTCCTTTCCTCTTCTAACTCCCTTTTTCCTCCTCTTCCTCACCCCTTTCTTTTCTCCCCACCCAACCCCTGTTGGGTTGATGCTCCTTGGTCTTGGTGACCCCCTTTGAGGGGTGACCTGGGGGTCACTCCAGGAGCTCTGAGGTCACTCCAGGAGCCTTCCTCACCCTCCCCTCCTCTTCCTCACCCTCTCCTCCTCTTCCTCACCCCTTCTCTTCCTCCTCTCCTCCTCTTCCTCCCCCCTTTCTTTTCTCCTCAACCAAACCCTTCTTGGGCTGAAGCTCCTCGGTCTTGGTGACCTTCATTGAGGGGTGACCTGGGGGTCCCTCCAGGAGCTCTGAGGTCACTCCAGGAGCTCTGAGGTCACTCCAGGAGCCTTCCTCCCCCCATCCAGGCCAGTACACCACGGGCCGTGGCTCGTCGGGGGTGGGTCTGACGGCGGCGGTGCTGCGGGACCCCCGGAGCGGGGAGCTGGTCCTGGAGGGGGGTGCCCTGGTCCTGGCCGACCGCGGCGTGTGCTGCATCGACGAGTTCGACAAGATGCTGGAGGGCGACCGCGTGGCCGTGCACGAGGCCCTGGAGCAGCAGAGCGTGGCCGTGGCCAAGGCCGGGGTGCTGGCCACCCTCAACGCCCGCTGCGCCGTCCTGGCCGCCGCCAACCCCGCCCTGGGCCGCTACGACCCTGCCAGGACCTTGGAGCACAACCTGCAGCTGCCCGCCGCACTCCTGTCCCGCTTCGACCTGCTCTGGCTGCTCCAGGACCGGCCCCACAGGGACAGGGACCTCAGGTGAGGGGGTTGGGATGTGTGGGATGGGTTTGGGATCCATGGGAGGGGTTTGGGATCCATGGGAGGGGGTTTGGGACCTGCTCTGGCTGCTCCAGGACCGGCCCCACAGGGACAGGGACCTCAGGTGAGGGGATGGGAGACATGGGAGGGGTTTGGGATCCATGGGAGGGGTTTGGGATCCATGGGAGGGGGTTTGGGACCTGCTCTGGCTGCTCCAGGACCGGCCCCACAGGGACAGGGACCTCAGGTGAGGGGATGGGAGACATGGGAGGGGTTTGGGATCCATGGGATAACATTTGGGATCCATGGGAGGGGTTTGGGATCCATGGGATGGGGTTTGGGACCTGCTCTGGCTGCTCCAGGACCGGCCCCACAGGGACAGGGATCTGAGGTGAGGGGATGGGATCCATGGGATGGGGTTTGGGATCCATGGGAGGGGGTTTGGGACCTGCTCTGGCTGCTCCAGGACCGGCCCCACAGGGACAGGGACCTCAGGTGAGGGGATGGGAGACATGGGAGGGGGTTTGGGATGTGTGGGATGGGGTTTGGGATCCATGGGATGGGGTTTGGGATCCATGGGAGGGGTTTGAGATCCATGGGAGGGGTTTGGGATCCCTGGGATGAGCTTTGGGATCCCCAGGAGAGCTTTGGGATCCCTGGGAGGGGGTTTGGGATCCCTGGGATGGGTTTGGGATCCCTGGGATGAGGTTTGGGATCCCCAGGAGAGCTTTGGGATCCCTGGGAGGGGGTTTGGGATCCCCAGGAGATCTTTGGGATCCCCAGGAGGAGTCTGGGGGGTTCTCCTGGATTTCTGGGCCCCCCAAAATCCCCTTTTTCCCCCCATTTCCAGGCTGGCCCAGCACGTGACGTTCGTGCACCGGCACTGCCGGCAGCCCCCCAGCACCTGCCAGCCCCTGGACATGAAGCTCATGAGGTGGGTGAGAGCCCCAAAACCACCCCAAAATCACCCCAAAAACACCCTCAAGTCACCCCAAAAATACCTTCAAATCACCCCAAAAATAGCCTCGAAATCGCCCCAAAAATAACCTGAAAATATCCTCAAAATTGCCCCAAAAATACCCCAAAACCACCCTAAAATCACCCCAAAAATAGCCTCAAAATCGCCCCAAAAACACCCTCAAATCACCCCAAAAATAGCCTCAAAACCACTTCTGAACCCCCCCAAAAATACCCTAAAATCACCCCAAAAACACCCTCAAATCACCCCCAAAACACCCTTGAAATCACCCCAAAAACACCCTCAGATCACCCCAAAAACACCCTAAAATCACCCCAAAAATAACCTCGAATTGCCCCAAAAATAGCCTGAAAATATCCCCAAAAATACCCTAAAATCACCCCCAAAACACCCTCGGAATCACCCCAAAACCACCCTAAAATCACCCCAAAAATAACCTCGAAATCGCCCCAAAAATGCCCTGAAAATATCCTTAAAATCACCCCAAAAACACCCTCAAATCACCCCAAAAATACCCTCAAATCACCCCCAAAACACCCTCGGAATCACCCCAAAACCACCCTAAAATCACCCCAAAAATAGCCTCGAAATCGCCCCAAAAACACCCTCAGATCACCCCAAAAACACCCTAAAATCACCCCAAAAATAGCCTGAAAATATCCTCAAAAACACCCCAAAACCACCCTAAAATCACCCCAAAAATAGCCTCAAAATCGCCCCAAAAATATCCTTAAAATCACCCCAAAACCACCCTAAAATCACCCCAAAAACACCCTCAGATCACCCCAAAAATAGCCTAAAATCACCCCAAAAATAACCTCGAAATTGCCCCAAAAATAGCCTCAAAATCACCTCTGAACCCCCCCAAAAACACCCTAAAATCACCCCAAAAATAGCCTCGAAATCACCCCAAAAATAACCTCAAAATCTCCCCAAAAATAACCTCAAAACCACCCAAAAATAGCCTCAAAATCACCCAAAAATGCCCTCAAAACCACCCCAAAATACCCTCAAAAACACCCAAAAATCCCCTCAAAAACACCCCAAAGTCTTCTCTGACCCCCCCCAAAATACCCTCAAAATCCCCCCAAAAAAGTGTTTTTGAGCAGATTTTTGGGGGTGTTTTTGAGGACATTTCCTGCATTTTCTGGGTGGTTTTTGGGGTGTTTTGAGCAGATTTTGGGGCCGATTTGGGTGATTTTGGTGTTGATTTGGGCGATTTTGGGGCCAATTTGGCTGATTTTGAGCAGATTTGGCTGATTTTGGGGTCGATTTGGCTGATTTTGGGGCCGATTTGGCTGATTTTGGGGCTGATCTGGCTGATTTTGGGGCCAATTTGGGTGGGTTTTGGGGTGTTTTGAGCCGATTTTGGGGCTGTTTTGGGTCATTTTGGGACCGATCTGGGGTGATTTTGGGGCCGATTTGGGTGATTTTGGGGCTGTTTTGGCTGATTTTGGGGCTGTTTTGGCTGATTTTGGGGCTGATCTGGGTGATTTTGGGGCCGATTTGGGTGATTTTGGGGCCGATTCGGGTGATTTTGGGGCCGATTCGGGTGATTTTGGGGCCGATCTGGCCGATTTTGGGGCCGGGGTTTCCCCGCCTGTTCCGGGCTGTTCCGGGGGGGTTTTTCCCCTCCCGGGGTTGTTTTTTGGGGTGTCCCGACCCCCCCTGACCCCCCCCGGCCCCCCCAGGCGTTACCTGGCCATGTGCAAGCGGCGGGAGCCGCGGGTGCCCGAGGCCTTGGGCGACTTCATCACGGCCGCCTACGTGGAGATGAGGAGGGAGGCCTGGAGCAGCAGGGACGGCCTCTACACCTCTGCCAGGACCCTGCTGGCCATCCTGCGCCTGGCCACGGCTCTGGTGAGTGCCCCAGTATGGACCAGTATGGACCAGTATGGACCAGTGACCCCCCAGTGTCACCCAGTGTCACCCCCAGTGTCACCCCATGTCTTCATTGCTATGGTGGGATTAGGGTTTTACACCCCTGCCAGGACCCTGCTGGGCATCCTGCGCCTGGCCACGGCTCTGGTGAGTGCCCCAGTATGGACCAGTATGGACCAGTATGGACCAGTGACCCCCCAGTGTCACCCAGTGTCACCCCCAGTGTCACCCCATGTCTTCATTGCTATGGTGGGATTAGGGTTTTACACCCCTGCCAGGACCCTGCTGGGCATCCTGCGCCTGGCCACGGCTCTGGTGAGTGCCCCAGTATGGACCAGTATGGACCAGTATGGACCAGTGACCCCCCAGTGTCACCCAGTGTCACCCAAAGCCACCCTTGTGTCTTGATTGCTGTGCTGGGATTAGGGGTTTACACCCCTGCCAGGACCCTGCTGGGCATCCAGGGCCTGGCCATGGCTCTGGTGAGTGCCCCAGTATGGACCAGTATGGACCAGTATGGACCAGTGACCCCCCAGTGTCACCCAGTGTCACCCAAAGCCACCCTTGTGTCTTGATTGCTGTGCTGGGATTAGGGGTTTACACCCCTGCCAGGACCCTGCTGGCCATCCAGGGCCTGGCCACCGCCCTGGTGAGTGCCCCAGTACAGACCAGTATGGACCAGTATGGACCAGTGACCCCCCAGTGTCACCCCCTGGGTCCTGGTCCCTCCCCAGGGTTCATTGACAGGACAGGGATTAGGGTTTTACACCCCTGCCAGGACCCTGCTGGGCATCCAGGGCCTGGCCACTGCCCTGGTGAGTGCCCCAGTATGGACCAGTACGGACCAGTATGGACCAGTGACCCCCCAGTGAGCCCCCAGTGTCCCCCTTGGGTCCTGGTCCCTCCCCTGGTCCGTTGGCAGGCCGGGGCTGGGGTTGCTTTACACCCCTGCCAGGACCCAAGGGGGACATTTTAGGGGTTTGAGGAGATTTTTGGGGGGTTTTGGGGGGTTTTGGGGGGGGGTTTTTCAGGAGATTTTTGGGGGGTTTTCAGGAGATTTTTGGGGGTTTTTTTCCGAGATTTTTGGGAGGATTTTGGGGTGGTTTTTCAGAGATTTTGGGGGGTGATTTTGGGGTGGTTTTTTGGAGATTTTGGGGGTGTTTTTGGGGAGATTTTCATGGTGTTTTTGTGAGGGTTTTGGAGGTAGGTTTTTGGAAATTTTGGGAGTGTTTTGGGTGGTTTTCTTGGGGTGTTTTTTTGGAGATTTTAGGGGTGTTTTCTTGGAGATTTTGGGGGTGGTTTTGGGGAGATTTTTGGGGTATTTTGGAGTGTTTTGGGGGTGGTTTTTTGGGGATTTTGGGGATTTTTTTTGGAGATTTTGGGGGTGGTTTTTTGGAGATTTTGGGGGTGGCTTTTTGGAGATTTTGGATGAGGTTTTTGGGAGATTTTGGGGGTGTTCTGAGGGGATTTTTGGGGTGGTTTTTGGGGTGTTTTTTTGGAGATTTTGGGGGTTATTTTGGGTGTTGTTTGGGGTGTTTTGCGGGTGTTTTTTTGAGATTTTGGGGGTGGTTTTTTTGGAGATTTTCAGGGTGTTCTGAGGGGATTTTGGGGGTTATTTGGGTGTTTTTTGGGGTGTTTTGGGGGTGTTTTTTTGGAGATTTTGGGGGTTATTTTGGGTGTTTTTTGGGGTGTTTTTTTTGAGATTTTGGGGGTTATTTTGAGGGTTATTTGGGGTGGTTTTGGGAGGTTTTTTGGCGTGTTTTGGGGGTGTTTTTTTGGATATTTTGGGGGTTATTTTGGGTGTTTTTTGGGGTGTTTTTTTGGAGATTTTGGGGGCGGTTTTGGGGAGATTTTTGGGGTGATTTTGGGGATTTTTTTTGGAGATTTTGGGGGTGGTTTTTTGGAGATTTTGGGGGTGGTTTTGGGGAGATTTTGGGGGTTATTTTGGGTGGTTTTTGGGGTGTTTTGGGGGTGTTTTTTTGGAGATTTTGGGGGTGGTTTTTTGGGGATTTTGGGGGTGTTCTGAGGGGATTTTGGGGTGATTTGGGCTGTTTTTGCCCCCCTGGTGCAGGCCCGGCTGCGGCTGGGGGATGTGGTGGAGAAGGAGGACGTGAGCGAGGCCATGAGGCTGCTCGAGGCCGCCCGGGAGTCCCTGCAGGGGGACAGGGAACGGGACAGCAGGTGGGGAGGGGGGGGTTTGGGATATTGGGGGGATTGGGGACATTGGGGGGATTGGAGGGATTTGGGGGGATTGGAGGGATTTGGGATATTGGGGGGAATTGGGGGGATTGGGGAGATTTGGGGGGATTGGGGACATTGGAGGGGTTGGGGGGGATTGGGGACATTGGGGGGATTTGGGGACATTGGGGGGATTTGGGATATTGGGGGGATTGGGGGAGATTGGGGGGGTTGGGGGGATTTGGGGACATTGGGGGACATTGGGGGGATTTGGGATATTGGGGGGATTGGGGAGGATTGGGGAGGATTGGGGGGATTTGGGGACATTGGGAGGATTTGGGATATTGGAGGGATTTGGGATATTGGAGGGGATTGGGGATGTTGGAGGGGATTGGGGGGACTTTGGGGGGGATTGGGGGATCTGAGATATTTGGGGGTTTTGGGGACATTGGGGGGATTTGGGGACATTGGGGGATTTGAAATATTGGGGGACACTGAGAAGGACTGGGGGGATTTGAGGGGTTTTGAGGGATTTTGGGGACATTGGGAGGATTGGGGGGGGGGTTGAGGGGATTTGGGGGATTTTGGGGACTTTGGGGGATGTTGGGGGGATTTGGGGACACTGAGAAGAATTGGGGGGATTTGAGGGGATTTTGGGGACTTCAGGGGATACTGGGAGGATTTGGGGACAGGGGGAACATTGGGGGGGATTTGTGGATATTGGGGGACACTGAGGGGACACGGGGGGTGTGACCCTGCCCCTGTGACCCCTCCCTGACCCTCCCCTGACCCCCCCGTGCCCCCCCAGGCCCCAGCGTCCGTCGGAGGCGATTTTCGGGGTCCTGCGGGAGTTGGGGGGTCCCGGAGCCCGGGGGGTGTCCCTGCCCCAGGCCCTGACCCTGCTCAGCTCCAGGGGCTTCACCCCCGCCCAGGTGGGGCAGGCCCTGGAGGAGTATGAGACCCTCAACATCATACAGGTCAACCCTGCCAGGACCAGGGTCACCTTCGTCTGAGGGACCCCAAAATCCATCCCAAAATATCCCAAACACACCCCAAAATACCCCAAACCCAGGTGGGGCAGGCCCTGGAGGAATATGAGGCCCTGAACATCATACAGGTCAACCCTGCCAGGACCAGGGTCACCTTCGTCTGAGGGACCCCAAAATATCCCAAACACACCCCAAAATACCCCAAATCCACCCCAAAATACCCCAAACCCAGGTGGGGCAGGCCCTGGAGGAGTATGAGGGGCTCAACATCCTACAGGTCAACCCTGCCAGGACCAGGGTCACCTTCGTCTGAAACAACCCCAAAATACCCCAAATCCCCCCCAAAATCCCCCCTCAGGACCCCAAAACCCCCCAAATTTCCTCCCCGGCCAAGTGTCTCCTTTTGGGTTTGTTTTGGTTTTTGTTGTTTTGTGTTTTAACCAATAAAGTGAATTTTTTACCAATGAAAAACCCTTTTCTTGCTCGTTTTTCGGGACACCTCCTGGGTGGGGCCTTTAAGCCTTTCACGGGGGGACCCCCCCAAAAATAAAACCCCCCAAACTTTGCTCCTTTTCCAACCCTTTTATTGAAGGAACTCCTGCTCCAAACCCCCAAATCGGGGGTCCCCAACCCCAAACTGGGGGTCCCAAACCCCAAATTAGGGATCCCAAACCCCAAAAGGGGGGTCCCCACCCCAAAATTAGGCCCCCCCCCCGAAGAAGAGCCCCCCCAAAAAAGAATCACCCCAAATCTTCTCCTTTTCCAACCCTTTTATTGAAGGAACTCCCGCTCCAAACCCCCCAAATTTGGGGGTCCCCAACCCCAAACTGGGGGTCCCAAACCCCAAAAGGGGGTCCCCCCCCAAATCGGGCCCCCCTCAGAAGAAGAGCCCCCTCATGCGCCGGCCGATGCCCTGCCGGTCGTAGAGGACGTTGAACTTGTTGACGAACTGGTTCATGGTGTTGCAGGTCTTGGTGATGGTGCCCAGGTAGGCCATGAGCCCCACGTCGTTGCATTGCTGAAAAAAGGGGCAAAAATGGGAATTTTGGGGGTTTTCGGGGTGATAAAAATGTGATAAAAATCCTAAAAAAATCGGATAAAAATGTGGTAAAAATCCTAAAAAAATCGGATAAAAATGGGATAAAAATCCTAAAAAAATCCAATAAAAATCCTAAAAAAATCCCATTAAAATCTTATAAAAATCCAGTAAAAACCCGATAAAAATCCCGTAAAAAATCGGATAAAAATGTGGTAAAAATCCTTAAAAAATTCATTAAAAATGCGATAAAAATCCTAAAAAAATCCCATTAAAATCTTATAAAAATCCAGTAAAAACCTGATAAAAATCCTAAAAAAAATCTGATAAAAATGTCGTAAAAATCCTATAAAAATCCTAAAAAAATCAGATAATAATCTGATAAAAATCCTGTAAAAAATCGGATAAAAATGTGGTAAAAATCCTAAAAAAATCCCATTAAAATCTTATAAAAATCCAATAAAAATCTGATAAAAATCCTAAAAAAAAATCCAATAGTAATCTGATAAAAATCCTACTAAAAATCTGATAAAAATGCGATAAAAATCCTAAAAAAAATCGGATAGTAATCTGATAAAAATCCAATAATCTGATAAAAATGTGGTAAAAATCTTAAAAAAAAATACAAAAAAATCCCATTAAAATGTTATAAAAATCCAGTAAAAATCTGATGAAAATGTGATAAAAATCCTAAAAAAAATCTGATAAAAATGTGATAAAAATCCTGTAAAAAATCCCATAAAAATGGGACAAAAATCTGATAAAAATGTGATAAAAATGCGGTAAAAATCCTAAAAAAATTTGATTAAAATGTGATAAAAATCCAATAAAAAACCTGATAAAAATCCCCCAAAATCCAATAAAAGTATTATAAAAATCCTATAAAAAATCCTAAAAAAATCCAATAATAATCTGATAAAAACCCTAAAAAAAATCCAATTAAAAAAATCTTATAAAAAGAATCTATAAAAAGTATTATAAAAATCTTAGAAAAAATCTTAGAAAAATTATAGAAAAATTCTATAAAAATCCCGAAAAAAATCCAATAATAACCTGATAAAAATCCTATTTAAAAATCTGATCAAAATGCAATAAAAATCTTATAAAAACATTATAAAAAATCTATGAAAAGTATTATAAAAATCTTTAAAAAATCTTATAAAAATCCTATAAAAATCCTACAAAAATCCTAGAAAAATCCAGAAAAAATCTGATAAAAATCCTAAAAAAAATCCCATAATAATCTGATAAAAATCCTAAAAAAACCTGATAAAAATGTGATGAAAATCCAATAAAAACCCTAAAAAAAATGCAATAATAATCTCATAAAAATCCTATTAAAAAATCTGATAAAAATCCTAAAAAAATCCGATAATAATCTGATAAAAATCTTAATAAAAAAATTGATTAAAATGCGATAAAAATCCTAAAAAAAATCTTATGAAAATGTGATAAAAATCCAATAAAAATGTTTTAAAAAATCCAATAAAAATCTTATAAAAATGCTAAAAAAAATCCAGTACAAATCTGATAAATACCCGATAAAAATCCAACAAAAATCCTAAAAAAAATCCAATAAAAACGCAATAAAAATCCCATAAAAATCTTTTAAAAAATCCAACAAAAATCTTATAAAAATCCTAAAAAAAAAATCCAATAATAATCTGATAAAAATCCTAAAAAAACATCCCATAAAAATCTGATGAAAATCCAATAAAAACCCTAAAAATTCCAATAAAAATCTGATAAAAATCCTAAAAAAAATCCAATTAAAATCCAATAAATCCTCATAAAAATACCAAAAAAATCCAATAAAAATCCTCTAAAAACCCCAATAAAAATCCCAAAAAATCCTAAAAAAATCCTAAAAAAAAATCCTAAAAAGCCCCCAATAATAATGTGATAAAAAACCCCATAAAAAACCCCCCAAATTGAGGTTTTCCCCCCCAAAACTCACGTCGTAGAAGTCGGTTTTGAACTTGTCAGTGCTGAGCACGGGCAGGCAGTGGCAGAGGGCGCAGGCCTCGCGCAGGATCTCGTGGTTGAAGGGCACCTCCCCTGCCAAACCCCCCCAAATTCGGGGTCAGGGACCCCCCAAAAACCCGGGGCGGGGCGGGGGGAGGCCCCAAAACCCCCGAAATTTGGGCGGGACCCCCCAAAATTGAGCCCAACACCCCCAAAAATGACCCAAACCCAACTATTCATGAGCTGAGTTTGGGGGGAAACTCCCCCAAAACTGGGGGGTTTTCACCCAAATTTGGGGTCAGGGACCCCCCATGGGGTGACCCCAATTTGGGGGAGTCCCTAAAACCCCCCTGACCCCCCCCAAAATTTGGGCAGGACCCCCCAAAATTCAGCCCAAACCCCCAAAATCGACCCCGACCCCAAATATTCGTCAGCTCGGTTTGGGGGGAAACTCCCCCAAAACTGGGGGGTTTTCACCCAAAATCGGGGGCAGGGACCCCCCATGGGGTGACCCCAATTTGGGGGGGTCCCTAAAACCCCCCTGACCCCCCCAAAATTTGGGCAGGACCCCCCAAAATTGAGCCCGACCCTCCAAAAATGACCCAAACCCAATTATTCATGAGCTGAGTTTGGGGGGAAACTCGCACAAAAATGGGGTCTTTTCACCCAAAATTGGGGGAATTGGGGGCAGGGACCCCCTATGAGGTGACCCCAATTTGGGGGAGTCCCTAAAACCCCCCTGAGCCCCCCAAAATTTGGGCAGGACCCCCCAAAATTGAGCCCAAACCCCAAAAATGACCCAAACCCAATTATTTGTATCAGCTCAGTTTTGGGGGAAACTTGCCCAAAAAGAGGGTCTTTTCACCCAAATTTTGGGTCAGGGACCCCCCAAAAACCCGGGGTGGGGCGGGGGGAGGCCCCAAAACCCCCCAAATTTGGGCAGGACCCCCCAAAATTCAGCCCAACCCCCCAAAAATCGACCCCGACCCCAAATATTCGTCAGCTCGCTTTGGGGGGAAACTCCCCCAAAACTGGGGGGTTTTCACCCAAAATCGGGGGCAGGGACCCCCCATGGGGTGACCCCAATTTGGGGGAGTCCCTAAAACCCCCCTGACCCCCCCAAAATTTGGGCAGGACCCCCCAAAATTCAGCCCAACCCCCCCAAAAATGACCCAAACCCAATTATTCATGAGCTGAGTTTGGGGGGAAACTCGCCCAAAAATGGGGTCTTTTCACCCAAAATTGGGGGAATTGGGGGCAGGGACCCCCCATGGGGTGACCTCAATTTGGGGGAGTCCCTAAAACCCCCCTGAGCCCTCCAAAATTTGGGCAGGACCCCCCCAAAATCGCCCCTAAACCCCCCAAACCCTCCTCACCCTCCGTCCCCTTTTATTGCCGCTCCTCAAACCCCAAAACTGGGGGGCCCCTCCCAAAATCGGGGGGTCAGGGGTGGTCTGGGGGACCCCCCTGAAGATTTTGGGACCCCCCCGAAGATTTTGGGACCCCCCTGGAGATTTTGGGACCCCCCCCAAAGATTTTGGGACCCCCCCCCCGAGATTTTGGGATCCCCCTGGAGATTTTGGGACCCCCCCGAAGATTTTGGGACCCCCAGAAGATTTTGGGACCCTTCTGAAGATTTTGGGACCCCCCAAAAGATTTGGGACCCCCCTGAAGATTTTTTGGACCCCCCAGAAGATTTTCGGACCCCCCTGAAGATTTTGAGACCCTCCAGAAGACTTTGGGACCCCCCAGAAGATTTTGGGACCCCCCCCAAAGATTTTGGGACCCCCCAAAAGATTTTGGGACCCCCCTGGATATTTTGGGACCCCCCTGGAGATTTTGGGACCCCCCAGAAGATTTTGGGACCCCCCAAAGATTTTGGGACCCCCCTGGAGATTTTGGGACCCCCCCGAAGATTTTGGGACCCCCAGAAGATTTTGGGACCCCCCCAGAAGATTTTGGGACCCCCCTGAAGATTTTGGGACCCCCAGAAGATTTTGGGACCCCCCCCAGAAGATTTGGGATCCCCCCGAAGATTTTGGGACCCCCCCCAGAAGATTTGGGATCCCCCTGAAGATTTTGGGACCACCCCCGAGATTTTGGGACCCCCAGAAGATTTTTGGACCCCCCTGAAGATTTTGGGACCCCCCTGAAGATTTTGGGACCCCCCCAAAGATTTTGGGACCCTCCAGAAGATTTTGGGACCCCCCCAGAAGATTTTGGGACCCCCCCTGAAGATTTTGGGACCCTCCAGAAGACTTTAGGACCCCCCAAATATTTGGGGACCCCCCCGAAGATTTTGGGACCCCCCAAAAGATTTTGGGACCCCCCCAGAAGATTTTGGGACCCCCCTGGATATTTTGGGACCCCCAGAAGATTTTGAGACCCCCGAGAAGATTTTTTGGACCCCCCGAAGATTTTGGGACCCCCCAAAAGATTTGGGACCCCCCAGAAGATTTTGGCACCCCCAGAAGATTTTGGGACCCCCCCAGAAGATTTGGGATCCCCCTGAAGATTTTTTGGACCCCCCAGAAGATTTTCGGACCCCCCTGAAGATTTTGGGACCCTCCAGAAGACTTTGGGACCCCCCCAGAAGATTTTGGGACCCCCCAGAAGATTTTGGGACCCCCCTGGAGATTTTGGGACCCCCCAAAGATTTTGGGACCCCCCAGAAGATTTGGGGACCCCCCAGAAGATTTTGGGACCCCCCAGAAGATTTTGGGACCCCCCTGGAGATTTTGGGACCCCCCCAAAGATTTTGGGACCCCCCAGAAGATTTGGGGACCCCCCAGAAGATTTTGGGACCCCCCCAGAAGATTTTGGGACCCCCCCCCGAGATTTTGGGACCCCCCAGAAGATTTTGGGACCCCCTAGGATATTTTGGGACCCCCCTGGAGATTTTGGGACCCCCCAAAAGTGACTCACCGGCCTCTGCCGCCCGCACGTACTCGAGGATGAGGCGCACGCGGCTGTGCAGCATCTTGATGGCGCTGTGCTGGGCGATCAGGTGCTCTGCCACTGGGATTTGGGGATTTTGGGAATTTTAGGGGGCTCCAGGGGGTGCCTCCGAGCCCCCCGACCCCCCCCAGTCCCAGAAATCCCCCCCCAAACCCCCCAAATCCCCCCGATATCCCAAATATCCCAAATCGTCCCAATATCGCAAATCGTCCCCAAATCGTCCCCCCAATCCCAGAAATGTCCCAAATGTCCCACATATCCCCAAGATCCCAAATCCCCCCAATATCCCCAAGTCCCTCCAGTGTCCCCAAATCCCCCCAAATGCCCCCAAATCCCCCCAAATATCCCAAATCCCCCCAAATTCCCCCAAATCCCCCCAACCTCTCCTGACTCCCCCCTCGCTCCCCCAATCCCACAAATCCCTCCCAAATCCTCCCCCCAAAATCCCAGAAATATCCCAAATCCCCCCAGTGCCAGGATTTATGGGATTTAGGGGATTTTGGGGGGATTTAGGGGATATTTGGGGTTTTGGGGGGGATTTGGGGGAGATTTGGGGGGATTTGGGGGATGAGGTTGGGCAGCATCTTGATGGCGCTGTGCTGGGCGATCAGGTGCTCTGCCACTGGGATTTGGGGGATTTGGGGAATTTTAGGGGGCTCCAGGGGGTGCCTCCGAGCCCCCCGACCCCCCCCAGTCCCAGAAATCCCCCCCCAAATCCCCCAAATATCCCAAATCCCCCAAATCGTCCCAATATCGCAAATCGTCCCCAAATCCTCCCCCAAATCCCAGAAATATCCCAAATGTCCCAAATATCCCCAAGATCCCAAATCCCTCCAATATCCCCAAGTCCCTCCAGTATCCCCAAATCCCCCCAAATGCCCCCAAATCCCCCCAAATATCCCAAATCCCCCCAAATTCCCCCAAATCCCCCCAACCTCTCCTGACTCCCCCCTCGCTCCCCCAATCCCACAAATCCCTCCCAAATCCTCCCCCCAAAATCCCAGAAATATCCCAAATCCCCCCAGTGCCAGGATTTATGGGATTTAGGGGATTTTGGGGAGATTTAGGGGATATTTGGGGTTTTGGGGGGGATTTGGGGGAGATTTGGGGGGATTTGGGGGATGAGGTTGGGCAGCATCTTGATGGCGCTGTGCTGGGCGATCAGGTGCTCTGCCACTGGGATTTGGGGATTTTGGGAATTTTAGGGGGGTTCAGGGGGTGCCTCCGAGCCCCCCGACCCCCCCCAGTCCCAGAAATCCCCCCCTAAACCCCCCAAATCCCCCCGATATCCCAAATATCCCAAATCGTCCCAATATCGCAAATCGTCCCCAAATCGTCCCCCCAATCCCAGAAATGTCCCAAATGTCCCAAATATCCCCAAGATCCCAAATCCCCCCAATATCCCCAAGTCCCTCCAGTATCCCAAATCCCCCCAAATCCCCCCAAATCCCCCCAAATATCCCCAAATCTCCCCAAATCCCCCCAAATATCCCAAATCTCTCCAATATCGCAAATCGTCCCCAATATCCCAAATCGTCCCCAAATCCTCCCCAAATCCCATAAATATCCCAAATCCCCCCAATCCTCCAAATCCCCCCAAATCCTCCTAACTCCCCTGACTCCTCCCACTCCCCCTGACTCCTCCCAATCCCAAAAATCCCCCAAAATCCCCTAAATATCCCCAAAAATCCCATAAATCCCCACCGGTGCTGTTCTCCCCCCTCCCATGGCCGTCACCCCCAAATCCCCCCAAATCCCATAAATACCCCAAATCCCCCCAACCCTCCCAAATCCCCCTGACTCCCACCAATCCCATAAATCCCCCCAACCCTCCCAAATCCCAAAAATCCCCCCAAATCCCCCCAACCCCATAAATATCCCATAAATCCCCCAAAACAACCCAAATCCCCTTAATCCCTCAAATCCCCCCAAATCCCCCCAATCCTCCCAAATCCCCCCAATATCCCAAATCCCCCCAACCCTCCCAAATCCCCCTGACTCCCCCCATCCCAAAAATCCCCTAAATCCCCCAAAATCCCCTAAATATCCCCCAAACCCCCCCCCAAACCTGTGCTGTTCTCCCCCCCTCCCGTGGCCGTCATCCTGGCCACGTGGTCCACCCCGATCCTCTCGGCCTCCTCGGTGGCCAAGGTGTAGGGCAGCTCAGCAAACAGCATCGTGGCCTTTTTTGGGGGGGGGGGGGGTCCCAAAATTAGGAGACCCCCCCAAAACCCCCCGAAAAACCCCAAAAACCCCCCGAAAAAACCCCAAAATCCACGACAAAAAACGAGAAGGAAATCGCGAATCGCGTCCGAGTTCGGAGCCCCAAAAACCCCCCCAGGAGGCCCCAAAGACCCCCAAAGACCCCCCTAAAGACCCCCCAAAAGTGGGGGACCCCCCCCGGACACCCCCCAATTTGGGGGACCCCCCCCAGACCCCCCAAAACCCCAAAATCCCCCCCAAAATTGACCCCGAAATCCCAAATCCAACCCGAGTTTGAGGAACCCGCCCAGAGCCCCAAAAATCCCCCCCAGGACCCCCCAAAGACCCCCCAGGACCCCCCTAAAGACCCCTCAAAAGTGGGGGACCCCCCCGGACCCCCCCCAATTTGGGGGACCCCCCCAGACCCCCCAAAACCCCCAAAATCCCCCCAAAATTGACCCCGAAATCCCAAATCCCGCCCCAGTTTGAGGGACCCGCCTGGAGCCCCAAAAATCCCCCCCAGGACCCCCCGAAGACCCCCCAAGACCCCCCTAAAGACCCCTCAAAAGTGGGGGACCCCCCCCGGACACCCCCCAATTTGGGGACCCCCCCAGACCCCCCAAAATCCCCGCAAGACCCCCCAAAATCCACCCTGATATCCCAAATCCCGTCCGAGTTTGAGGGACCCCCCCGGAGCCCCAAAAATCCCCCCCAGGACCCCCCAAAGCTCCTCCAGGACCCCCCTAAAGACCCCTCAAAAGTGGGGGACCCCCCCCGGACACCCCCCAATTTGGGGGACCCCCCCCAAAATCCGGAGACCCCCCCAAAAACCCCCAAAACCCCCCCAAAATCCCAAATCCCGCCCCAGTTCGAGGGACCCCCCCGGAGCCCCAAAAATCCCCCCCCAGGACCCCCCAAAGACCCCCCAGGGACCCCCCTAAAGACCCCCAAAAACTGGGAGACCCCCCCTGGACACCCCTAAATTTGGGGACCCCCCCAGACCCCCCAAAAGCCCCCCAGGACCCCCCAAAACCCCTCTTAGACCCCCTCAAGACCCCCCAAATCCCCCCTAAATCCCCCCAAAACCCCTCTTAGACCCCCCCAAAATACCCCAAACCCCCCCAAGACCCCCCAAAGCCCCTCAAGACCCCCCAAAGCCCCTCAAGACCCCCCAGGACCCCCCAAAATTCCCTCAAGACCCCCCCCAGACCCCCAAAAACCCCCCCAGGACCCCCCAAAACCAACAAATACCCCCTCAAGACCCCCCCAAATCCCCCCCAAGACCCCTCAAACTTCCCTTTAGACCCCCCCAAAATTCCCCAAACCCCCTCAAGACCCCCCCAAAATTCCCCAGGACCCCCCAAAGACCCCCCCAAGACCCCCCCAAAGCCCCTCAAGACCCCCCAAAATCCCTTCAAGACCCCCCCAAGACCCCCCAAAATTCCCCAAGACCCCCCAAAATCCCCCAAAGCCCCCCCAGGACCCCCTTTAAACCCCCCCAAACCCACCCTAAATCCCCCCAAAATTCCCCAAGACCCCCCAGAACCCCCCCAAATTCCCCAAGACCCCCCAAAATCCCCCCCAAAGCGCCCCAAGACCCCCCCAAGACCCCCCAAAATTCCCCAAAGCCCCCCAAAATCCCCCCCAAGACCCCCCAAACCCCCCTTTAAACCCCCCAGGACCCCTCAAGACCCCCAAAAACTCCTCAAACCTCCCCTTAGACCCCCCCCAAAATCCCCAAAGCCCCCCAACACCCCCCAAAATTCCCCAAACCCCCTCAAGACCCCCCAAAATTCCCCAAGACCCCCCAAAACCCCCCCAGCCCCCCCCTCGTTACCTCCCCGTTGATGATGTCGATGACGGACTCGAAGACACAAACTGGGAGCTGGGGGGGGGTTAAAAAACCCATTTTTGGGGGTCCCAACCCCCCCGGGGGGTCTGGGGGACACCCAGGACCCCCCCAAAATCCCCCAAAATCCCCCAAAATCCTCCAGGACCCCCAAAATCCCCCAAAATCCCCCCAAAAAACCAACTCACGTCGGTGTGTTTGGTCATGGGGTTGAGCTTGAGGAAAAGGGGGCTCTCGATGATCTCACACACCTGGGGGGGGAAATTGGGGTGAGAGACCCCCCAGGACCCCCCCCAAAAATAATTTGGGACCTCCAAAAATAACCTGGGACCCCCCAGGACCCCCCAAAATATACCAGGACCCCCCAAAACCCTCCCCAAAACGGCCCCGGGAAAAGGGGACTCTTGATGATCTCACACACCTGGGGGGGGCAAATTGGGGGAAAAGACCCCCCAGGACCCCCCCAAAAATAATTTGGGACCCCCAAAAATAAACTGGGACCCTAAAAAATAAACTGGGACCCCCCAAAATACACCAGGACCCCCCAAAACCCTCCCCAAAATGGTCTTGGGAAAAGGGGGTTCTCCACGATCTCACACACCTGGGGGGGCAAATTGGGGGCAAAGACCCCCCAGGACCCCCCCAAAAATAATTTGGGACCCCCAAAAATAAACTGGGAACCTTAAAAATTAACCTGGGACCCCCAAAACCACATCAGGACCCCCAAAATCCTCCCCAAGACCCCCCCAAAACAGCCCCGGGAAAAGGGGGCTCTCGATGATCTCACACACCTGGGGGGGGAAAATTGGGGTGAGAGACCCCCCAGGACCCCCCCAAAAATAATTTGGGACCCCCCAAAAATAATTTGGGACCCCCCAAAAATAAACTGGGACCCCCCAGGACCCCCCAAAATACACCAGGACCCCCTAAATCCTCTCTGGGACCCCTCAGGATCCCCCAAATCCTCCCCAGGACCCCCCGAAAATCCCCCAAGACCTCCCCAAAATCCCTCAAATCTTCCCCAAAATCCCCCAAATCTTCCCCAAAATCCCCCAAAATTCCCTCAAAATCCCCCAAAGCCCCTCAAGACCCCCCAGATCCCCTCTGGAACCCCCCAAAAACCTCCCAGGACCCCCCAAATCCCCTTTAAGACTCCTCAGGATCCCCCAAATCCTCCCCAGGAACCCCCTAAAATCCCCCAAGACCTCCCCAAAATCCCCCCAAAACCCCCCAAAATCCCCCAAATCCTCCCCAAAATCCCCCAAATCCCCCCAAAATCCCCCAAATTCCCTCAGGATCCCCCCAAATCCCCTCTGGGACCCCCAAAAGCCCCCCAGGACCCACTAAATCCCTCCAGGAGCAGCATCAGGAGCCTCCAAGACCCCCCAAAATCCCCCCAATCCTCCCCAAAAACCCCCAAAATCTCCCCAAATCCCCTCAGGACCCCCCCAAATCCTCTCTGGGACCCCCAAAAACCTCCCAGGACCCCCCAAATTCCCTCTGGGACCCCCAAAAACCCCCTAGGAGCCACATCGGGAGCCTCCAAGACCCCCCAAAATCCCCCAAATCTTCCCCAAAATGCCCCAAATCTCCCCCAAATTCCCTCAGGGACCCCCCAAACCCCCCCAGGGCCCCCCCAGACCCCCCCCTGACCTGTTTGTGGACGTGGATGTCGGCGGGTTCGGGGGGTCCCCCCCGTCGTGTACCACCCCAAAAACTCCAGGTCCTTAAAAACCTGCTTGACTTTTGTTTTTTGGGGAGGGGGCAGGCAAAAAAAAGGGGGGTCACCCCAAAATTGGGACCCCCTCAAGCCCCTCAAATCCCAAAACCCCCCCAGAGACCCCCCAAAAGCCCCTCAAATCCTCCCCAAAACCCGCCTAAAACCTGCTCGAATCGCCCCAAAACCCCCCCAGGGACCCCCCAAAACCCCCTCAAATCACCCCAAAACCCCTCTGTGACCCCCCAAATCCCCCCCAAAATCCCTCTGAGACCCCCCAACCCCTCTGTGACCCCCCAGATCCCCCCCAAACCCCCTCAGATGCCCCCAGAGCCCCCCCAAGCCCCCCCAAATCCCCCTAAAATCCTCTCAAATCCCCTCTGTGACCCCCCCCAAAATTCCCCAAATCCCCCCAAAACCCCTCTGGGACCCCCCAAAATCCCCTCAAATCCCCCCAAAACCCCTCTGGGACCCCCCAAAATTTCTCCAAGCCCCCCCAAAATTCCCCAAATCCCCCCAAGACCCCTCTGTGATGCCCCAGAGCCCCCCAAATCCCCCCCAACCCCCCTCAAATCCCCTCTGTGACCCCCCCAAAACCCCCTCAAATCCTCCCAAAACCCCCCCCAAACCCCCCCAAAACCCCTCTGTGACCCCCCAAACCCCTCCAGGACCCCCCAAACCCCCTCCAAGACCCCCCCAGGCCTCCCCAAATCCCTCCAGGCTCATTCCAGGACCCCCCAAACCCCCCAGAAGCTTCTCCGGATCAACTCAAATCCCCCCAAATCCCCCCAAAACCCCTCTGTGACCCCCCCAAAATTTCTCCAAGACCCCCCAAACCCCCCCAAGACCCCCCAGGCACCTTCCCAAGACCCCCAAGACCCCCCCAGGCCTCCCCAAATCCCTCCAGGCTTGTTCCAGGACCCCCAACCTCCCCCCAAAAGTCACACGAGGAGCTCCCGAACCCCCCCAAAATCCCCCCAAATTCCCTCTGGGACCCCCAAAATCCCACTGTGCCCCCCCAAACCTCCCCAGGCCCCCCCCCAGATCCCTCCAGGTTCTTCCCAGGACCCCCAAACCCCCCAGAAGCTGCATCAGGAGCCCCTGAGCCCCCCCCAAATCCTCCCAAATTCCCCCTGGGACCCCCCAAATCCCCCCAAAATCCCCCCAAATCCCCCCAAAATCCCCCCAAATCCCCCCAAAATTTCTCCAAGACCCCCCCACACGCCCCCAAATCCCCCCAGGCACCTTCCCAAGACCCCCAAGACCCCCCCAGGACCTCCCCAAATCCCTCCATGCTCCTTCCAGGACCCCCCAAACCCCCCAGAAGCTTCTCCGGATCAACCCGAATCCCCCCAAAATCCCCCCAAATCCCCCCAAAACCCCTCTGTGACCCCCAAAATCTCCCCAAGACCCCCCAAAGCCCCCCCCAAAATGCCCTCACACTGCTCCTCCTTGGTGTAGTAGTACTCCTTGTCGATGAGGAGCTGCCCCCCCCCGCCGTGGGCCAGCAGCTCGAAGGAGTTCATCACCTCGATGTTCCGGCCCTCCTGGCGCCCGATCAGGGCCCCAATCACTGGGGAAAGGGGGGCAAAAGGGGGTTTTGGGGGGGGCTGGGGGGGCCCAGAGGGGGCTGGGGGGTCCCAGGCAAAATTTGGGGGGGGTTTGAGGGGGTTTTGGGGGGATTTGGGGGGTCACAGAGGGGGTTTGGGGGGGGCTGGGGGGGCCCAGAGGGGGTTGGGGGGTCCCAGGTAAAATTTGGGGGGTCCCAGGCAAAGTTTGGGGGGGATTTGAGGGGGTTTTGGGGGGATTTGAGGGGGTTTTGGGGGGATTTGAGGGGGTTTAGGGGGGATTTGAGGGGGTTTTGGGGGGATTTGGGGGGTCACAGAGGGGGTTTGGGGGGGGCTGGGGGGGCCCAGAGGGGGTTGGGGGGGTCCCCAGGTAAAATTTGGGGGGTCCCAGGCAAAGTTTGGGGGGGATTTGAGGGGGTTTTGGGGGGATTTGAGGGGGTTTAGGGGGGATTTGAGGGGGTTTTGGGGGGATTTGGGGGGTCACAGAGGGGGTTTGGGGGGGGCTGGGGGGGCCCAGAGGGGGCTGGGGGGTCCCAGGTAAAATTTGGGGGGTCCCAGGCAAAGTTTTGGGGGGGGTTTGAAGCGGTTTTGGGGGGATTTGAGGGGGTTTTGGGGTGGTCGCAGAGAGGTTTTCAGTGGGTTTTGGGGGGGATTTGAGGGGGTTTTGAGGGGATTTGGGGGGTCACAAAGGGGATTTTGGGGGGGTTTGGGGGGGCCCAGAGGGGGTTGGGGGGTCCCAGGTAAAATTTGGGGGGTCCCAGGCAAAATTTGGGGGGGGATTTGAGGGGGTTTTGGGGGGATTTGAGGGGGTTTTGGGGTATTTTGGGGTGATTTTCGGGGTATTTTTGGGGTGATTTTTCCCATAATTTCAGGGTCTTTTGGGTCATATTTTGGGTGATTTTTGGGGTGATTTTTCCCACAATTCCAGGGTATTTTGGGTCAGATTTTGGGACATTCTGGGCTACATTTTGGGGTGATTTTTGGGGTGATTTTCCCCATAATTCCAGGGTCTTTTGGGCCGTCTTTTAGGGTGATTTTCAGGGTATTTTCCAGGTAATTTTTCCCATAATTCCAGGCTATTTTGAGCTGTATTTTGGGATATTTTGGCCTATATTTTGGGGTGATTTTTGGAGTATTTTCCAGGTAATTTTTCCCACAATTCCAGGCTATTTTGGGCCAGATTTTGGGACACTCTGGGCTATATTTTGGGGTGATTTTTGGGGTATTTTCCAGGTAATTTTTCCCATAATTCCAAGGTATTTTGGGCCGTATTTTGGGGTGATTTTCAGGGTATTTTCCAGGTAATTTTTCCCACAATTCCAGGCTATTTTGGGCCGTATTTTGGGGTGATTTTTGGGGTGATTTTCCCATAATTTCAGGCTATTTTGACCTGTATTTTGGAATATTTTGGTCTATATTTTGGGGTGATTTTTGGGGTGATTTTTCCCACAATTCCAGGGTATTTTGGGTCAGATTTTGGGACATTCTGGGCTACATTTTGGGGTGATTTTTGGGGTGATTTTCCCCATAATTCCAGGGTCTTTTGGGCTGTATTTTAGGGTGATTTTCGGGGTATTTTCCAGGTAATTTTTCCCACAATTCCAGGCTATTTTGGGTCAGATTTTGGGGTGATTTTTGGGGTATTTTCAGGGTGATTCTTCCCATAATTCCAGGCTATTTTAAGTTGTATTTTGGGGTGATTTTCAGGGTATTTTCCAGGTAATTTTCCCCACAATTCCAGGCTATTTTGGGGCATATTTTGGGACATTCTGGGTTATATTTTGGAGTGATTTTTGGAGTATTTTCCAGGTAATTTTTCCCACAATTCCAGGCGATTTTGGGCCAGATTTTGGGGTGATTTTTCCTACAATTCCAGGCTATTTTGGGCCAGATTTTGGGGTGATTTTTCCCACAATTCCAGGCTATTTTGGGCCGTATTTTGGGGTGATTTCAGCCACTTTTGGGGCCTCACCTTGGCCGTTCCTGCCCTCCTGGGAGCGCAGGCGGATCCAGTGGTCGGAGATGTTGAGGATGACGAGGGGATGAAGGGCCACCGAGACGCTGCCGGTGACCCCCCCGGCCATCACCTGGGGGGCTCCTGTGGGCGGGGCAAAACGCACCTGAGGGGGGCGTGGCCAACGCAAAAGAGGCGTGGCCATGCAAATTTAACATTACCATAAATAGGCGTGGCTAAATAAAAGGGGGGCGTGGCCACCGCCAAAGGGGTGGTTCCCACTGTTATTCCCACCGTTATTCCCACTGTTATTCCCAGGTTTATTCCTTTATTTTTCCCTCTATTTACCTGCCCCGTCCCGCCGTTATTCCCGAGTTTATTCCCTGTATTTCTCTCCCCCCGTTATTCCCGGGTTTATTCCCAAATTTATTCTCCTTATTTCTCCCTCTCTTTCCCCGCCCCGTCCTCCTCCATCCCGCCGTTATTTCAAGTGTTATTCCCAGTTTTATTCCCGTTTTTTTCCCCCGTATATTCTCAGTGTTATTCCCGGAGTTATTCCCAACGTTATTCCTTGTATTCCACCCCTTCTTTCTCCTCCTCATCCCCCTCTATCCCCCCCTTATTCCCAGTGTTATTCCCAGTTTTATTCCCCGTATTCCTCCCCCTCTTTCCCTGCCCCATCCACCTCCATCCCGCCCTCATCCCAGGGGCTCGTTCCCGCTTCCCCCGCCCCGTTATTCCCGGGGGGATTACTCCCAGCTTTGTTCCCCTCCCTCACCTGCGCCGTCCCACCTCCATCCCGCCGTTATTCCCGGCGTTATTCCCGCTGTTATTCCCGGCGCTGTTCCCGCTTCCCCCGCCCGGAGCCGCCGCCGCCATTTTGGACCCTCACGGGCCGAGGGGGGCGGGGCCTCGACTGCGCATGCGCAGAAGG
>NW_026138472.1:0-124885 GCF_025592945.1 Manacus candei
GGTCACCACCTCTCCGCCATTGGCCGACGCTCCGGGTGCCCCCGCGGTGAATTGGCGGGCGGGCGCCGCCGTGGGCGGGGCCCGGCGGCGGCGGCGGCGTATATAAGGTCCCTGCGGCGGCGGGGGCGCAGGGCGGTGGGCGGGCGGGGAGCGTGTCGGGGAGTTTTTTGCGTGCGGTGCCGCCGCCATGCGGGAGCGGAGGCCGGCACCGGCCGCCCCGGCCCGCTGTAAGTTGGTGCTGGTGGGCGACGTGCAGTGCGGCAAAACGGCCATGCTGCAGGTGCTGGCCAAGGACTGCAATACCCCGAGGTGAGCCGGGGCAGCCACCGGGAGCCGGCACCGCGCACCGGGTGGCTGGACCGGAGCGGGCGCTGACGGTGCCCGGTGCCGTTGCAGACGTACGTGCCCACCGTGTTTGAGAACTACACGGCGTGTCTGGCCAGCGAGGAGCAAGCGGGTGGAGCTGAGCCTCTGGGACACCTCCGGTACCGGGAGGGGACACGCGGTGCATGTACGGGGGGCTCCGGTACCGGGAGTGCAGCCCACGGTCCCGGTGGGGGTGATGGGAGGTATTTGGTGGTCTGGGGCTCGGGGGGTTGTAGGACTGCGGGTTTGAGGTGGGCTGCAGTGGGGGCGTCCCTACAGTGGGGTGTATTGGGGTCCCGGGGGTGTTTTGGGGTCCCTGCAGCGTGGGGGGGTTGGTGGCCGCAGTGGCGTCCTGGGGATGTTTTTTGGGGTCCCGGAGGTGTTTTGGAGTCCCTGAAGGGGGGGCCTAGTGGGGCCCAGTGCGGTCCCTGCGGTGTTTTGAGGTCCCGGCAAGGGGGGGCTTGTTTGGCCGCAGTGGGGACCCCTGGGGGGGGCTTCGGGTCTGCGGTCGCATCCCCGAGTCCGGGGGGCACAGGGACCGACCCCGCGGTGGGGGCACAGACACAGACGGGAGGGGGGTCACACGGGGCTGAGCCCCTTCCTTTGGGGGGTCCCCCACCCCGCCGAGCCCCCCAGAGGGAGCTCAGGGGTGCCCCCCCGCGCCCTGCCTGTGAACAAGGGGGGGGGGTATGGGCGATTCCGGTGCTGCTCCTCCCGGGGCACCCCGAAAGGTGGGGAGTCCGGAGGGGGTCGGGGGGGGGTCGGGGCAGCCCTGCCCGGTGCTGCAAGTGTCCCCCCCTGGCGGGGGGGTCCCCAGCCGGTCCCCGGTTGCCATGGCGATGCGCTGGCGCAGCCTCTTTGCTATTCCGTGCACGGAGCGTCTGGGCTGCGAAACCCCCTCCGAGGCCTTTTGGGGGGCGAGGGGGGGCGGGGGCACCCCCCCTTCCACCCCACGGACGCCCCCCGCCCCGCGTTCCCCCGCAGTCCCCGGTGCGGTGCCGGTGGGTTCCGTGTCCCCGGGGACCCCGCGGGGGTGGCAGCCCCCCACCCCTCTCCCGGCTGCCTCCTTTCCCCCCCAGACACACCCCTCGGTGCTGGCGGGGCTCCCCAAAATGCGGGGGGTGGGGAGGCTGTTACATAAACACCGCGGGATCCATTTCCCGGTGCCTCGTAAGGCGCGATGCGTTCGATGGGCTGCGGGGACGGGGGTGGCGCTTTTGGGGGGGCTCCGGAGCTGTGCCCCTCACCCCGGGCAGGAGGGTGGCTGCGTCTATTTTTGGGGGCTCTAGAGCTGTGTGCCGCTCCGTCCTTTTTGGAGGGCTGTGTGTGTGTTTTTTGGGCGGGGGGGCTCTAGAGCTGTGCCCTCCACCCGTGGGCAGAGAGGGGGCTGTGTCTGTTTTGGGGGGCTCTAGAACTGTGTGCCCCCCCCTCCGTCCCTTTTGGGGGGACTCTGCCCCTTTTGGGGGGGGGGAATCTAGAGCTGTCAGCCCCCCCCAGGCAGGAATGGGGCCGTGTCCCTTTACCAGCACCCCCTGCCTTGGGTCCCTGTGTCCCTCTGGGGGGGGGTTGAGAGGTGACACCCCCTCCATACCCCCCAGGCTCCCCCTACTATGACAACGTGAGGCCCCTCTGCTACAGCGACTCGGACGCCGTCCTGCTCTGCTTCGACATCAGCCGCCCCGAGACCCTCGACAGCGCCGCCAAGAAGGTGGGACAGGGTCCCTGGGGGGTTTGGGGGGGCTCAGGGATGGGTCCCTGGGGGTTTGGGGGGGCTCAGGGATGTGGGGACGCTGACCCAGGAGGCCCCTGGGGGGTTTGGGGTGCACAGGGACGTGGGGACACCATCTGGGGAGGGGGATCCCTGCACTGTCTGTGGGGCTCAGGGACGTTTTCCCAGGAGTTTCCTGCAGGGTTTGGGGTACACGGGGCTGTGGGGACACCAAGCCAGGGGGAGTCCCTGTGGTGTTTAGGGTGCACTGACCCGGGGGGGCAGGGAGGGGGTTTTGGGGTCCCCTCTCCCTGACGGCAGCTCCCCCCCCCGCAGTGGAAGACAGAAATCCTGGATTATTGCCCCAACACGCGGGTGCTGCTCATCGGCTGCAAGACGGACCTGAGGACAGACCTGAGCACCCTCCTGGAGCTCTCGCACCAGAAACAGGCCCCCATCTCCTACGAGCAGGTCGGGGGGGCCCCACGGGGGGCCGGGGAGGGGTGGGCTGGGGTAGTGCCAGTGGTCTGACACGGGGCTGCTCCCAGGGCTGTGCCATGGCCAGGCAGTTGGGAGCCGAGGGGTACCTGGAGTGCTCGGCCTTCACCTCGGAGAAGAGCGTCCACAGCATCTTCCGGACCGTGTCCGGCCTCTGCCTCAGCAGAGCCCCCCAGCAGCCCCCCCAGAGCCCCCCCCGCAGCCTCTCCAAGAGACTCCTGCACCTGCCCAGCCGCTCCGAGCTCATCTCCAACACCTTCAAGAAGGAAAAGGCAAAAAGCTGCTCTGTCATGTGAAGGGGGGGGGGGGGACAGGAATGACCCTCCTCCCCCTTCCAGCCCCCTCCTGAGTCCCCAGGGTGGGATGGGGGGGGCTGGACAGGGCCCTGGCCCCACCACCCCCTGAGGAGGAGGGGGTGCTGCTGCCCCCCCATCACACCATTGCCCTGCCAGCCCCCGGCCGGGGGGGCTGCCCCTGTGGGGAGGGGGGGTCTGGGGGGCTGCTCAGCACCCTGGGTCCCTGTGGGGTTTGGGGTGCACAGAACCCTGGAAACACTAACCCAGGGACGTCCCTGTGGGGTTTGGGGTGCACAGGGACACGGGGACACAGTCCTGGGACGTCCCTGTGGGATTTGGGGTGCACATCATGGGGCTCATCCATGGACTCATCCTGTTTTCCCCACCCCTCATCCACTGCTTGGCCCTGGGGGGACCCCGGCGGGTTGGGGGGTGCTGGGGGGGGGGGGTTGTTTTATGGACTGTCTGGGGTGGGGGGGTGTCTCTGTTCCATGTCAGTGTTCTTAAAAAGCTTATTTATTATCAGAAATATAACACCCACCTATGTGCAGCCCTGCCTGGTGTGGCGTTTTTGGGGGGGTTGTGGGTTTTGGGGAGGTGGTTTTGGGGGTCACTGGGGATGGGGACACTGATGTGGGGGGGTGGGGGGCCCCTGGGTACCCCAAAATGGTCCCCCCAGACTCTGCTTGGGAATTTCAGCTTGGGAATGGGGGTTCAGTGGGGGTGTGAGGCTCCTGCAGGGATGCTGATCTGGGGGTCCCTGGGGGCATGTAGGGACAGGACAGCGACCGGAGAGGGAGGGGGTCCCTGTAGGGTTTTGGGGTACACAGAGACACTGACCCTTTGGGGGGGCTCAATGACACCAACCCGGGGAGGACTCATGGGGGCACGCAGGAGCTCCCGGCGGGATTCAGGGAGCGCGGGTACACCGACCGTGGGCACTTTGGGGGCTGCCGGGCCGCGGGGACACTGACCCGGGGGACTCATTCCCGAGGGCGGGGGCGGCGGAGGGATCTCGGGGGGTGGCGGTGCTTTGACAGCGCGGGGGCTGCCGGGAGTTGTAGTTTCTCCCGCGCGGAGGCTGCCGGGAGTTGCAGTCCCGCGCCGTCCCGGCGTGCCCCGCGGCCCCGGCGGACATGGCGGCGGCGGTGGCGGAGCGGCGACGCTGAGCCCGAGGCTGGCGGGGTGAGCGGGGCCCGGGCACCACCGGGAGGGGGCCCGAGACCATCGGGAGGGACCTCCGCGGTGCCCGGGGGCTGCAGGACCCCGCTACCGCCGCGCCGGGCTGAGCCCCGGTACCGGGCACCGCGGGCGGGGCCTGGAGCGCCCGGTGCGCCGCGTCCCCCCGAGCCCTTTGGGGGCTCCTCTGCCAACCCCCCCCGGGTCCTCTTGCCCTCCGCGTCCCCTTCTTGGGGCCCCTCTGGGTCCCCCTGCCCTGGTCGGTCCTTCCTGGGGGTTCTTCTCTGCCCCCCCAGGTCCTTCCTGTAGATCCCTCTGTGCTCCCTCTGGGTCCTTCAAGACCTCCCCGGTCCTTCTTGGGGGTCCCCCAGGGTCTCCCGCAGCCTCCCCGGGGTCCCTCTGCTCCCTCCCCGTGACCCCCAGCCCTCCTCGTACCCTCCGTGGGGGTCTCCCAGCCCTCCCCGGTGCCCCCCGCTGACCCCTCCCCGCAGATGGCCGGAGAACTGGCGGACAAGAAGGACCGGGACGCGTCCCCGGTGAAGGAGGAGAGGAAACGCTCCCGCTCCCCAGACCGGGAACGGGACCGGGAGCGCGACCGGGACCGCAAGGGCTCCCCGGCCAAGGACAGAAAGCGACACCGATCCCGGGACCGGCGAAGGAGCCGCTCCCGCTCTCGGTCCCGCTCCAAGTCCACGGAGAGGTGAAGGGGGGCCACGGCTCCGTGGGGTTTTGGGGGAGAGCTTTGACGGAGGAGTGTGGGGTGCGGGTGGGACCACGCTGTGACCCCTCCCCATCCCTCAGGGATCGGCGGCACAAGGAGCGGGACCGTGACCGGGGCAAGAAGGAGCGGGATCGGGACAAGGATGGGCACCGGCGGGACAAGGACAGGAAGAGATCCAGGTGGGGTTTTGGAGAGGTCCCTGCTCTCTCCTAAGCCCCCCAGAGATGGGGGTTCCTTGGGGATGTGTCTGGTGCCTGATTCCGTGCTGTTTTCCCGGGAAGTTTGTCCCCGGGCAGGGGAAAGGACTCCAAGTCCCGGAAGGATCGGGACGCACGGAAGGCAGAGGAGGAGGAGGAGAATGCCCTGAAGAAGGAGAAGGTGAGGATGGGGCTCGACTGGAAATGGCTCCAGGGGGATCCAGGTCCCTGGGGGTGGTGCTGACATCCAGCCCCATTTCCAGGCACAGCCCCTGTCCTTGGAGGAGCTGCTGGCGAAGAAAAAGGCGGAAGAGGAGGCAGAAGCCAAGGTGGGAGCGAGAACAGGAGCCTCTTCCTTGTGCCAGGCCTGGGGATGTTTCAGGGGACACCGGGGAAGGGGAACCCGGGGGGGAGCTGAGGGGGGCCCAAGGGGTGAAGGGAAGGACCCGGGGGGGCACTGGGGGGCTGTGGAGACCCAGAAGGGAGAGGGGGAGGAGTGGGGGACCCCCAGGAGGGAGCAGAAGGACCCTTGGAGGGAATGGGGAAGATTGGGGTACACAAAGGGGTCCCCAGGAGAGAGGGCTGAAGGACTCAGGGGGTGCAGAAGGACTCTGGAAGGGAGAGGAGAGGCCTGGGGAGGGAACAGAGGGACCCGAGGAAGGAGTGGGGAAACCTGGGGGGCTTTGGGGGGAACAGACAAATCCCAGAAGCAAATGGGGAAGGCCTGGGTGGGATCCTTGTGAGGGAGTGGGGAGGCCTGGAGGACTCCAAGAAGGAGGGGGGAGGGCTGGGGGACCCCTGGGAGGAACAGGGGAGGGCTGGGGGACCCGGGGGGGGAGTGGAGAGGTCTGGAGGGACCCCCAGCAGCATGGGGATTGCAGCCAGGCCTGGTGTGACCCTTCCTGTCCCCCCCCAGCCCAAGTTCCTGTCCAAGGCGGAGCGGGAGGCCGAGGCCCTGCGGCGGCGGCAGCAGGAGGTGGAGGAGCGGCAGCGGCTGCTGGAGGAGGAGAGGAAGAAGAGGAAACAGTTCCAGGAGATGGGGAGGAAGATGCTGGGTAAGGGGTCGCCCCCTGGAGCTCTTGCCCCCCCCAGGGGGCTGTACTGGCTCTGAGCCCCTTCCCCTGCTCCCCAGAAGACCCCCAGGAGCGCGAGCGCCGGGAGCGCCGGGAGCGCATGGAGCGGGAGACCAACGGCACCGAGGACGAGGAGGGCAGGCAGAAGATCCGGGAGGAGAAGGACAAGAGCAAAGAGCTCCACGCCATCAAGGTGGGGCTGGGGGCCGGGCTGGGGGCCAGGGGGGTGCCCGGGGGGGTCCCGCTGACCCTGGGGTCCCGCAGGAGCGGTACCTCGGCGGGGTGAAGAAGCGCCGGCGCACGCGGCACCTCAACGACCGCAAGTTCGTGTTCGAGTGGGACGCGTCCGAGGACACCTCCATCGACTACAACCCCCTGTGAGTGCGGGGGGTGCCCGGGGCTGGGGGTGCCCCTGAGGGCTGCAGGGCAGCCCCTGACGCTCCCACCCTGCTCCAGGTACAAGGAGAGGCACCAGGTGCAGCTGCTGGGCCGCGGCTTCATCGCGGGCATCGACCTGAAGCAGCAGAAGCGGGAGCAGTCGCGGTTCTACGGGGACCTGATGGAGAAGAGGAGGACGCTGGAGGAGAAGGAGCAGGAGGAGTGAGGATTTCGGGGCGGGAGCTGGGAGGGTGCTGAGGGATGTGGGGGGGAGTCCTGGCTGGCTCTGCTTGGCCAGGGTGGGGAGCTGGGGGCGACGCTGGGACGCGGCAGGTCCCGTGGGAGGGGACGGGAGGATTCCAGAGGCACAGGGTGAGCCCCATCCCAGTTCCTTGTCCCCCTTCCCACATCCCCATCCCCTCCTGCCCCTGGCCAGGGCCCGGCTGCGGAAGCTGAGGAAGAAGGAGGCCAAGCAGCGCTGGGACGACCGACACTGGTCCCAGAAGAAGCTGGACGAGATGACGGACAGGGACTGGCGCATCTTCCGGGAGGATTACAGCATCACCACCAAGGGGGGCAAGATCCCCAACCCCATCCGCTCCTGGAAGGACTCCTCCCTGCCCCCCCACATCCTGGAGGTCATCGACAAGTGCGGATACAAGGTGGGCACAGGGAGGGGGGCCCCGCAGGGGGCTGGGAGTGGGGAAAAGGGGTCGTCAGGGGCGTGGGGAGGGGGAGGAGGGAGAGTTCTGCTCCCAACCTGCTTTCCCCGGGCAGGAGCCGACCCCGATCCAGCGCCAGGCCATCCCCATCGGGCTGCAGAACCGGGACATCATCGGCGTGGCCGAGACCGGCAGCGGCAAGACGGCGGCGTTCCTGATCCCACTGCTCGTGTGGATCACCACCCTGCCCAAAATCGACCGGTGAGGGCACAGGGCGGGGGGACGCTGCCCACGGGACGGGGAGAAAGGGTAGTGTGGTGGTGACACTGCAGAGGGGGTAGGACAGGGTGACACTGGCAAAGGGATGGAGTGACAGGGTAAGGCTGGAGGGGACGGAGGATGAGGTGGGATGATGTGGTGATGTTGTGAAGGGGATGGGGTGAGGTGGCAGGGTGACACTGGAGGGGATGGGGGCCAGGGCAGGGTGACTGTGCAGTGGACAGGCCAGGCTCACGTCTGTCCCCCTCCCCGCTGCACTGCAGCATCGAGGAGTCGGACCAGGGGCCCTACGCCATCATCCTGGCCCCCACCCGCGAGCTGGCCCAGCAGATCGAGGAGGAAACCATCAAATTCGGGAAACCCCTGGGCATCCGCACGGTGGCCGTGATCGGCGGCATCTCCCGCGAGGACCAGGGCTTCCGCCTGCGCATGGGCTGCGAGGTGGGCTGGGGGGGCCCAGGGGGGCCCTGAGGGGGGGGCTCAGCCCCGGGGCTGCCCCACTGACCCCTCCATGACCCCCCAGATCGTGATTGCCACGCCGGGCCGGCTCATCGACGTGCTGGAGAACCGGTACCTGGTGCTGAGCCGCTGCACCTACGTGGTGCTGGACGAGGCCGATCGCATGATCGACATGGGCTTCGAGCCCGACGTGCAGAAGATCCTGGAGCACATGCCAGTCACCAACCAGAAACCCGACACCGACGAGGCCGAGGACCCCGAGAAGATGTTGGCCAACTTCGAGTCGGGCAAGCACAAGTACAGACAGGTGGGCACGGGCAGGGGGGGGCTGAGGGGGCGTCATGTGGGGTGAGGAGGGGTTTGGGGAAGGGGTTCCTGCCCCACTAGGGATGTTCCCGCAGCACAAAGGATGTTCTTGCTCCACGGGGGAGATGTTTTAGCATTGTGGGGGCATGTTTTTGCAGTGTGGGGTGATGGTTTTGCCTCACAGAGTGTGTTCGTGCCCGGGGGGAGACAGTTTTGTTTTGTGCAGGATGTTACTGTTCCATGGGGAACGTTCCTGCCCTATGGGGGGACATTCCTGCCCTATGGGGGGACATTCCTGCCCTATGGGGGGACATTCCTGCCCCGTGGGTGACGTCCCTGCCCCGTTGCCTCACAGACTGTGATGTTCACGGCCACGATGCCGCCGGCGGTGGAGCGCCTGGCCCGCAGTTACCTCCGGCGCCCGGCCGTGGTTTACATCGGCTCTGCCGGCAAACCTCACGAGAGGGTGGAGCAGAAGGTCTTCCTCATGTCCGAGTCGGAGAAGAGGTGGGCAGGACGGGCTTTTTGGGGTGGTCTGAGGGGGTTTGAGGGTGAGGGGGGGACTCTGCGGGGCCGCTGCAGCCTCTCCTCGCCCAACTGTCCCTCCTCCTCCTCCTCCTCCTGTGCAGGAAGAAGCTGTTGGCCATCCTGGAGCAGGGCTTCGACCCGCCCATCATCATCTTCGTCAACCAGAAGAAGGGCTGCGACGTGCTGGCCAAGTCCCTGGAGAAGATGGGGGTGAGTCTGGGCTGGGGAGGGGGGTCATCCTGAGCCCCGTGTCCCCCTGTCCCTGCCTGGGGACCCCCCGATGTGCCCCCACTGACCCCCCTCGTCCCACAGTACAACGCCTGCACCCTGCACGGCGGGAAGGGCCAGGAGCAGCGGGAGTTCGCCCTCTCCAACCTCAAGGCCGGGGCCAAGGACATCCTGGTGGCCACGGACGTGGCCGGACGTGGCATCGACATCCACGACGTCTCCATGGTGGTCAACTACGACATGGCCAAGAACATCGAGGGTGAGGATGGGGGGGGGGGGCTGAGGGGGCTGGGAGGCACCCAGGGGGCTGTGGGAGGCACCCAGGGGGCTGTGGGGGGCACCAGCCCTGGTGCTGTGGGGTGTTTCCCAGCCCAGGGGGCTGTGGGGTGTTTCCAGACCCTGTGCTGGGGGTGCAGGGAGTGCCCAGCCCTGGTGTTGCCCGCACTGGGGGGGCTGTGGGAGGTGCCTGGCCTTGGTCCTGGTGCTGCAAGGTTTGCCCAGCCCCAGTGTTGCCCACACCAAGCCCTTTCCTGACCCTCTGCCCCCTCTCCCAGATTACATCCACCGCATCGGGCGGACGGGCCGAGCGGGGAAGAGCGGCGTGGCCATCACCTTCCTCACCAAGGAGGACTCCACCGTGTTCTACGACCTCAAACAGGCCATCCTGGAGAGCCCCGTGTCCTCCTGCCCCCCCGAGCTGGCCAACCACCCCGATGCCCAGCACAAGCCTGGCACCATCCTCACCAAGAAGCGGCGGGAGGAGACGATCTTCGCGTGAGGCCCCTCTGTGCCCCCTCTGTCACCTCTCTGGGGACGACAGGACCAGCAGGGCTGCCAGGACTGTCGTGGCCGTTCTTTTCCCAGCTCCCTGCTCAGCCAGGACTGTCCCCACGCAGAGACTGGGGCTGGGATTGTCCCAAAATCCCCGCCCTGTTCCCCCAGTCCCCCTCCCCACCTTCCCCATGGAGCGGAGGAGCTGCTGGAGGCTGTTTGGGGGCCGGTTCCTCCCTGCTGCCAGGGCGGGGCTGGTTTTTGGGCTGTCCTGGGAACTGTCTGCACCTCGTGCTTTGGGTTTTTTGGGAGTTTTTTGTAGCTGAAGCTCCAGGCTGCAGGAATAAACCAGCAGCGGCGTTACCAGCGTCGGCTCCTCGTCCTCTCCCTTCCCTGGGTGCCACCTCCCACGGGGACAGGAGCCAGCAGTGCCCAAAAGGGCATTTTTTGGGTGCTCAGCACCCACCACCACCGTCCCTTTCCACCCCCCAGACCAGGTGTGTGTGTCCCCCCCCCACAGACACGGACACCGGCGCCTCCAAGCACTCGTGTGTTTCTGAAACCAATTACAGGGAAATCAGTGCTTTCTACAAAAGAAATCGTAACAAATCTGTGGCCCCCACCCCTGCCCCCCCCTCCCCACCAGCGCTGGCCCCCGAGGGGGGGGGCTCAGCCCACGCCGGGCCCCCCCGGCCGAGGGCGGTGGGCGCCGTATTTACAGGAGTGTGCGGTGACTGCGGTGACGGCAGCGTGGGCAGGGGGAGGGCGGTGGGTGCAGGCGTGGAGCAGCCCCCCCACCCCGTGCAGCCCCTCTGTGTCCCCCCCCCATCCCGAGGGGGGGCTGTTTGGCTGCGGTGGTCGGGGCAGGGGGGGAATCGATGCAGAGCGAAGCGAGTGGTGCGGCCCCCTCCTCCCGGGGGTCCCATGCAGGGGTGGGGAGGGGGCAGGCAAGGCCCCGGTGGGGGGGAGTGGGCACCTTCCCCTTCTTCCTCGGGTCTGTGCGGGGTGGGGGACGCTGCTAAAGCTGCCCCCCGTGCCCCTTACCTACCCTTTTTTTCGGGGGGGGGCACCCACTGTCCATGGCAGCTGCCCTGCGGGGAATGAGCCAGCCTGCGATGCGGGGCCAGGGGGACACTGAGGCGGGGGGGAGAAGGCATGTGGCTGTCCCCAGGTTTCCCAAAACTTTTCGGGAGAGGGGGGCTCCCAGGGCATCCTGGCCGCCGGGCCCCCCCAGCTCTGTGCTTATGGCTGAAGACGTGCCCGGGGTGGGGGGCCCGGGCGAGAGGAAGCTGCCGGTGCCGAGGAGATCCCCGAGAGGGAGATTGTCTGAGCACCCCCAGCGCGGGGCTGGGGCGAGGGGGGCAGCGCCCGGGGCTCTGAGGGAGGGGGCCGGTTCCCAGCCGTGCCCCCCCCCCTCCTCCCCACCCCTAATAGCTGTCCTTGGCCCAGGGCCGGCTGCGCTGCCAGTTCCTGTCGTGGTTGCGCTCGCCCGGGCGCTCCGGCGTCCCGGGGCCGCTGCCGTGGTGCCGGTGGGGCTGGTACAGGTCTGGGTAGGGGTCCCCGTACTCCTCCTCCTCCTCCAGGTGCCGGGAGCTGCGCTGGGACGTGGCCCCCCAGGGCTGGGGCGAGGTGTCCCCGGCCTCGTCCGACGGCATCAGGCTGTCGTGCTCCAGCGGCGAGTGCTCCCCCCGCTCCCCCAGCAGCTGCTGGCTCTGCGGGCACGGAGGGGTTGCAGGGGTGGCACGGGGGGGAGGGCCGTGTCCCCCCCCTGCCCTGGCACCCCTGTGCTGGGTCCCCGGGGGGAGCAGGGAGAGGGGCTGCGTGTCCCCAACCCTGACCTGTGCACCCCCCACCCTGGTCTGGGGACCCCTGTGCTGGGTCCCCGTAGGGAACAGGGAGGGGGCTTTGGGGACAGTGCAGGGGGACCGTGTGTGTCCCCCCCAGGCCCTGTGGCAGCCGTGGGGGTACCTGCAGGCCCGGGAGGCCGGTGGGCGAGGGGACGGCGTGGGGGGCGTGCGGGGGGTGGTGGGTGGCCCGCCAATACACCTCCAGGTACTCGGCCAGGTGCTCGCAGGCGTCCTCCAGCTGGTTCTCATCCAGGATCACATCGAAGAGCTCCTGGGGGAAGAGCAGGTAAAAGGGGTCATGAGGGGGGCTTGGGGACCCTCCCGGGCATCCCCAGGGTGGGGGGACGGGCCAGCTCACCGGGGGACACTGCACCAGCTTGTCAGCTGCCATCATCTGCACGTTGAGGTGCTTCACCTGCGACTTCCCCCGCGACTTGATGAGGCGCTGCAGGACCTGGGGAGGGGAGAGGGGGGTGGTGGCACCACGGGGGGCAGCCGGGACCCCCCAGAGCCACGGTCACCCCTCACCTTGGGCGAGGACACCTTGACGTAGACAATGATGGGCGCCAGGGAGGTCTTGGCCAGCTGGGCCGGGTGGTTGATGGTGTCGGCATCCAGCACCACCAGCTGCAGGGACTTGGCCAGCTCGAAGATCCGCTCGATCTCGCTTTGCACCTCGGCTGGGGGGGGGCACGGGGGGGGCTGTGTCAGGCTGGGCTGGCCCCTGGCAGGGGGTCTCTGCACCCCGGGGCGAGCCCGACCCCTCACCGATGCTGGAGCGGGTGGTGGAGCGCTCCAGGATCGCCTGCTTGCCCAGGTTGTTGAGGATGGAGCGCTTGGCCAGGGACAGGTCGGCCGTGATGTGGGTGATGGAGATCCTGGGGGGGGGCACAGGGACACGGTGGGCACCCGGGGACCCCCGGGCCGCTGCCGGAGGGGGGTTCTGGGTGTGCGAGGGGGCGTCTCACCTGCCATCGAATCTGTGCTTGAGGAAGTCGAAGAGGGCTTTCTGCATCATGTCGGTGACCTGCCACGGGGCCGCCAGCCCGGTGAGCCGGGACAGATGGCACCGGCAGGGAGGTGGCAGCCGCCCGGCGCCCTGCCAGCCGCCCTCGGCCCTGCCATCTGCCCGCTGCCGGCACGGGACGGGCAGGGAGGGGACGAGGGGCACAAGCCACCACCCCAGGGCACAGCGAGGCCTCCCCCCAACCCCGCAGCCCCCCCCATACCTCGTATCCTTTCAGTGAGGGCCCCACCAGCACCACGGGCCGCATGGAGGGGACCACGTCGTAGGGTGGGATGTGCTGCGTCTGCGGGAGGACACGGGAAGGGGTCGGTGCCCTGGTCACCCATCCCCAACCAGGAAAGGGTCGATGAGCCTATTCCACAGAGCTCCGGTGCCCGGAGTCCCCCTGGCCCCATAACCGGAGAAGAGGGGGTGCCTCTGCCCCCACCCCACCCTTGGCCCTGCCTGCAGCCCCCTCCCCATCTCCCCCTGCCCGGGGCACGGCTCTGTGCCCGGGACTCACCTGCTTCTGCTTCTGCTTGGCTTGAGGAGAGGAAAGAAGAGACAGAGGTTGGTGACAGTAATGTGAGGCCCCCCCTTGGATCCCTCTGGATCCCCCTGGATCCCTCTGGGTGCCCCTGGGTCAAGACCTGCCCTTACCTAAGGAGGGGGGAGGCGATCGCCGGCTCCCGCTGTCGCTGAGGCCCGAGGCATTGCCAGCTCTCCTGAGGGAGAAGGGGGTGAGTTGGGCAGCCCAGGAGGGATCCAGGAGGAAGCAAGGTCCCATCCCTACCTGGCTTTTTGCTCCTGCTTGAGCCTCATGGCTTCCAGGCGCTGGGGGCTGGGGATGAAGGCGATGTCCCCCCCCTCCTTCACTAGGCGCCCGATCCACCAGTCATTGCTGTATTTCTGGGGGAGGACAGGGCAGGGGTGAGACCGGGGGGGGCATCCCTGGCCCTGTTCCCCCCTCCCCGCCATCTCAGCACCCAGCCTCACCTCCTTGATGTGCAGGAAATCTTTGGCTTCGAAGTTGATGGCGGCTCCCTGCACCGGGCACTCCTCGTCCAGCGCCCCACAGTAGCTGACATTGGTGCGCACAGCGAAGGCGACTGGCTTGTGCTGGGAGGGGGGGGTTTGGGGGGGTAAATCAGCACCCCCAGGCCCTGCCAGTCCCTCCCCAGCCGTGCCCTGGGTGTCCCCCCACCCCTACCTTGGCCCTCTCGAGCTGCTGCTGGGCCTGGCTCTCCACCTCGCGCCGGGCACCCTCACGGTCCTCTTCCAGGGACACGTCGGAGTCCAGGGACGGGCGGCTGGTGTAGGAGTCCGCCGAGCCCTGGGGGGACAGGGCTGAGTGCCGGGGGGCTGCGGGGGGGACCCCCACAACGAGGGGCCTTGCCCTGAGGCGGTGCCAGCCCGGGGAGGGGACCCAGCTGACCCCCAGCCCCCTTCCAGCTTTCCGGTGTCCACAGGGGCATCGAGCCAGGCGTGTTGGGTGGCATCGCCCAGCGTGGCATCGCCCAGCATGGCATCCCTGGGGTGCAACCCCCGTGTGCTGGGGAGGGGGGACACGGGGGAGAGCCCTGCAGCCGCAGGGAGGGCCGGGCTGGGGACAGGGGTCCCTGTCACGATGGGGATGTGGGTCTTGCCGGTGTCCCCCCCACCCTAGGGTGCTCAGCGCAGCTCCCCGGCTCCCCCCCCAGCCGCACTGGTATTTACCCACCGCCCGCTGCGCCCGGAACAGGCGCAGAAGCCGCGGTGAAATATTTATAGGTCCCTGGATGTAGCTGAGCCCCCCCCCAACCCCGACACCACCCCCCCCCCGAGGCCCCACGGGCCTTGCCTGGCTGAGCTCAGCGCCGCTGCCCAGCACCGCCCCCCCCGCGCCAGCACACGGGGCCTCCCACCCTGCACATCCCACCCCGCTCACATCGGGGGGGGGGGGCCGTGGTCCCCCCCACCCCACCGCAGGCAATATGGTTTCCCAGCATGCCCCCCCCCCCCAATATGGCCTCTCCAGCACGGCCCCCCAGCATCGTCACCGCCTCCCCCCCTCCCCGAGCATCCCCCCCACCCCCCCAGCATCCCCACTAGGGCATGCCAGCATCCCCAGTATGGATCCGCAGCATCCCCAGTGCGACCCCCAGTACAGCGTCTCCAGCGCCCCCCCAGATACGACATCACCCCCCAGCATTCCCAGTGCCACCCCCCCCCTACACCACGACACCCCCCCTATGCAGCCCCCCCCCCAGGCCCGGAGCATCGGCCCTCGCGGGGTCCCCGGTCATGGGGGGGGATCCTCCCACCCCGGTCCCGAACCCGGTCCCCATCCCGGTCGCACCTGCCGGGATCGAGGGAAAAGCGGCGGCGAGGAACAAAGGGCCCGGGGGGGCGGCACAGCCCTCCCCCCTCCGCCGCACCGGGCACGAACCCCCTCAGCGGGCACGGCCAACACCGCCCGCACCGGGCACGGCCCCCCCCGTGCGCCATCACCGCCCCCCGGGGCGCAGCTCCCCCCATCTCCCACCACGGCCCCCCGGGCACGGCCCGCCCCGACCCCCCCGGTACCGGAGCCGGTACCGGGGCCGGTACCTCGTTGAGCAGGAAGGTAGCGCTGGAGTCAGAAAACGACATAGACGGGGCGAGCCGAGCCGAGCCGCCCGCGCCCCCCCGCCCCGCCCCGCTCCACCGGCACCGGCTCCGGTTCCGGCTGCGGCTCGGGCTCCGGCTGGCCCTGCCTGCTCCGCCGCCGCCGCCGCCGCCCCTCCCCGCCCCTCCCCGCCCCCGCCTCCCACCGCCCCCCCGGGGCGCACGGAGCCGCCCCCCGCCGCTCAGCCCGGGGGGCGGGGGGGCGTCGGGGGTCGCGGTTCCCTCTTCCCGGTGCTGGCGGGGGGCTCCGGTCCCTCCCCGGTGCAGCTCCCCCCGGGGGGCTGCGCTGGCAGCCGGGGGTCCCGAGCGGTCCCGGTGCGATGCACCGGGACGGGGCACCGGGGCAGCTCTCGGGAGCGGCGTGTGTGCGAGGGGGTAGTTTGGCAAGAGGGCAAAGCTCCCGGTGAGGGGGCGTCCTGGGGCGCGGCGGAGGGTTTGTGCCGGCCGGGGGTCCCGGGGCGGCGGCGGGGGGGCCCCGGGGGGTACCTCCATGCTCCGGTGCGGCGGCCCCGGTCCTGCCCCGAGCCGGCAGCAGCCCCGTCTGCAGGGCGAGCCCTGCGGCGGGGCCGGAGCCGCTCCCGCCCCCCCGCCGCGCCCCCCCCCCCCCGCCTCCGAGGAGGGGGGCAGCGACGGGCCCCGGGGGACCGGCCCGGCCCTCCCCGTTACCGTGCAGCGGGACGGCCACCGGCGGGACCGGCCCGGGAGCGCTCGGGGCCGGCCCGGGGGCCGCGGGGCAGCGCTCGGCGGGGCGGGGGCTCCGGGCAGCGGCGTGACGGGCCGCGGGCACCTGCACCGGGCACGGGGCACTGGGCACCGGCCCCGGTACCGGACACGCGGTGGGGCCCGGCCGGGCCCTCTCCGAGGTGCTGAAGGGCCGCGCCGGGTGCTGGGCCGGGTCAGGGGGTCCCTGAGGGTACCGGGGAGTACCGGGGTACCGGAGGAGCAGGTGCTTCCCTGGGACGGAAAAAGGATGCTCGGGCCGCTCTGCGGCCCTCGGGGCCTCCCCCACCGGAATCCCCCGCCCTCCGCGAGGCCGCTCCGGTACCCGCTCCCCCGCCGGCGGCCGGGGAGGGGGCGCAGCTCGCGCCGGGGGGAACCGAAGCACCGGGTGGTGGGCGGCGGGGGGGTCCGTACCCCCTCGGGCAGCGCGCGGAGGCGGCCCCGGTGCCGGCTGATGGACCGGGCGGGGCGGCCCCGCGGCCCCCCCCGCCCCGGCTCGTTCCCCCTCCGCTGCCTCAGTTTCCCGGGGCCGCCCCCCGCGCCGCAGTGCCGGTGCCCGCCGCCGGCCCGGCCCTGACGCAGCACTCGCTATTTTTAGCCGCGGGGAGCGGCTGTTGCGATGCCACCGGCGCCCGGTGCCGGCGCCCAGCCCCGGTCCCCCGGGAGCGGCGGGGCGGGGGCGGCCGCCCCATTCCTCCCGGTGCAGGGGTTGGGGTGGGAGATGCTCGGCCGCTCCCCGCTCCGCACCCCCGGTCCCTGCCTTAATGCGGAGCCGCAACGGCGGCGGGCCCGGGGCTGGTGGGGCTGCCCCGCCCCGGTGCCGGTGTCGGTGCCGGTGCCGGCCCGCTCACCTGCCTGCGGAGGATGCTGGAGGTGGTGTCGGACGAGGTGCTGCCGTCAGAGCGCTTGAAGCGGCTCTTGCGCTTCGGGAGCCTCCGGGGGCTCTGCGGGGAGAGCGGCCGGTGAGCACCGGGCGGCACCGGGCGGCGTGGCTCCGCCGCGGCGCTGCCACCGGCGGCCCCCCCGCGCTGCGGGAAGAACCGAACCGGGCCGCACCGGGCCCGCGACGGCCGGGAGGGCTCCGGTCCGCTCACCTGGAAGGAGCCGGGAGCGTCAGACTGCGCCGGGGCGGACATCCCCGGCGGCGCCCACCGGAGCCCCCGGGATGCCGGCGGGGCCGCCCCCGCACCGGACCGCGGCGCTCCGCGGGGAAGGGCCGCGCCGCCGCCCGCCGCCACTGCCGCGCTCCGCATCACACGGGGCCGCCGGGGCGTCCCGGCCGTCCCCGCCCCCGCCTGCCCGCCCCCGCGCCCATCCCCGCGGCGGCCGGTCCGCGCCCCCGCGGCTGGGCAGCCACCGGAGGGCACCGGGAACGGACCCTCCCCGCAACCCGCAGTGCTGCGGGGCACCGGCCGGGCGGCACCGGGAAAGGGGGAGACCCCTCGGCCGTGCTCACGCGCGTGAGGGGATGCGGGAGCCCCACCACCCGCATCCCACCGTGTTCCCCCCGCCCGGGGGTTTTTGCCCCCCCCCCGCCCCGGGGGGTATATACCCCCCTGAGGGGGTACCTGCCCCCGTAGACCCCCGCGTGGGGCAGGCGGGGCTGTGGGGAGACGCAGCCCACCCACCCCACGCCCCGTGTCCCCGCCATGCCCACGGGGGCGGCCGGTTCCGGTGCTGCAACATCACCGGACCGGAGCGGCGGGCGCGGGGGCTGCAGGGAGGGGGGGTACCGGGAGCCTCACGGAGACCCAGCGTGGGCCCCCCCCCCACCCCCCGCGCGGCGGGACTTCCGCGTGGGGCCGCAGGGACACGGCCCCGCCGGCGGCTGCTAATTAATGATTAATCAGCGCTCCCCGGGGCCCGGCGCCAGGGCGGGGGGGGCTGCGGGGCCCGGCGCCGCCGCTGCGGGGGAGGGAAGGGGGGGCACGGAGGGGTCCGGGAACGGGAGTGTGTGTGCCAAGGCATGACCCACGCCCACTCGTGGGGTACGGGGGTGGGGGGCTCGCGGGGACCACGGTCAGGGGGTGCCCTGTGCGAACTGGTCACGGGGCGCGTGGAAAAGGGGGGTGCGTGTGCAAGGGGCTTGTGCGTGTGAGGGGGACTGTGAGCGTGTAAGGGGATGTGTAAGGGTGGTGTGTGTGTGCAAGGGGGGGCTGTGAGTGTGTAAGGGGGTGTGTGTGCGAGGGGGTGTGTGTTGGGACTGCGTGTAAGGTCTGTGTGTGTGTGTACAGGTGTGTGTGTGTGTACAGGTGTATGTGTGTGTACAGGTGCGTGTGTGTGTACAGGTGTGTGTGCAAGGTGCGTTTGTGTGATGTGTGTGTGCAAGGGGGGGCCGTGCACGTGTCCCTGAGCGCACGCCAGGTGTGCCCAGGTGTGTGTGCCCGGGGAATCCGTGCGTGTTTGTGGGCACGCACACACACACAGAGGGGTGCATGTATGAATGTGCAACGGGGCTGCACGCGTGTGCAAGGGGGGTGTGTACGGAAAGGATGTAAACGTGCAAGGGGGTGTGAACGTGCAAGGGGGGGTGTGTGTGTGCCAGGAGGGGGGGTGTGCAAGGGTGTGTGTGTGTGTGCAAGGGGGATGCAAAACATGTGTGTGTGTGTGCGTGCAAGGCGGTGTGTGCTTGTGCAAAGAGGTGTGTGTGTGCGGGGGGATACGTGTGCGTGTGTACACACGTGTGCGTGTTGCACAAGGGCGGGCGCCGTGTGCGTGTGCAAGGGGGGGTGCGGGGATGCGCGCGGGGCGGGTGTGCAAGGGGGGGGGCACGGAGGGGCACTGGGGTGGGCGTGCAAGCGACACACTCAGAGAGGGGCGTTGTGCGGGCACGGGGGGGCCCGGGGAGTGCGGACACGGGGGGCCCGGCCGCGCGTGTCCCCGCTGTCCCCGCCATGTCGCCGCGGCGCGGCGTGTCCGTGTGCGTGTGCGCAGCCCCCGGGGGTGCGGGTCCGCCCGCGCCTCCCCCGCCGCTCCGGGCCGTACCGGGCCGTACCGGGCCGTTCCCGCCGCCGCCGCTGCGCCTTTAAGGCCGCTGGCCGGGAGCGCCCGGGAGCGGATCCGGGCGGGGGGGGGGGCGGGCACCGGCCGGGGCGGGCCGGGGCTGCGCGACCGGGACCGGGGCCGCCACCGCCACCGGGGGCCCGGCCTGGGCGCGGGATGGGGCGGCGGGGACGCGGCGCGGCCGCCGTGTAGGAGCGGGCGGCGGCGGGGCCGTGGCGGGGCGCGGGGCCCGCGGGCGGCGGCTCCGGAGGCGGAGGTGAGCGGGGCCGACCGGGAGCACCGGGAGCGGCGGCGGGCGGGGGGGAGGTGGATCGGGGCGGCGGCGGGGACCGCGATCGGGACCGGGACTAGGATTGGGAGTGGGACTGGGATTAGGGCGGGGGGGCGACACCGGGCTGGTCCCCGGGGCGGCGGGAGCGGTGCGGCGCCGGGGGGGCTGTGCGGTGCTCGGCGGGGGGGTCCCGGTGCGGCCGGAGCTGTCGGTGCGGCGGGAGCGGCCGGTGCGGCGGCGGGAGGGTGCTGGCGGGTCCTGGTGAACGGGCCGGGCTCGGCGGGGCTCCCGTGCCCGGAGCGGGGAGGGAGGGAGGGAGGGACGGAGAGAGGCGGCCGCCGCCACCGGGGCCGGCCCTTGTCGGTGTCCGTTCCCCACCGCCGCTCGCCCGCTCCTACCGCGGCCGGCTGGGACCGAGCTGCCACGTCCCGGCTGGTTCCCGGTGCCCCGGGGCGGCCGTGCCCGGTGCAGCCCGTTGGCCGCCGTTCAAGACAAACAGGGCCGGGACGCCCGGGTCGGTCCCAGCTTTGTCGCAGGTCGCAGCGCCGGGGAGGGCGGGCTCGGGGCGGCCTCGGCAGGGCCACGCACCGGGCACGGGGACACCGGGAACCCAGCACTGGCATACTGGCACCAAGCACCGGGCACCCGACACCGGGGTTCTGACACCGGGAACCCAGCACCGGCCGTTCCCACAGGGGCCATGGAGGTGGTGGGAGAGCTGGGACTTGGGCTCTGCATCCCCCAGGGTGGAGCGGGACACCGGGACACTCTGCCCCTCGCGTGGCCTCGCACCCCCGTGAGCACTGGGGTCCCTCTCGGGGTGTCGGGGTGGGGGACCGAGCGCTGAACCCCCCCCCGGTGCCCGCAGCATGTCGTGGTTCAGCGGCATCCTGGTGCCCAAGGTGGACGAGCGGAAGACGGCATGGGGGGAGCGCAACGGCAAGAAGGGCCCCCGGCCCCGCGCCGGCCTCTGCGGCCCCCGCTACATGAGCTGCCTGCAGGACCCTGAGATGGAGAGGGGCGCGGGACCCCCCCGGGGGCTGCGCTGCACCTGGCAGGAGGACCACTATGGCAAGAAGGGGCCTGCGGGCGACCTGGGACTCAAATCGGTGGACGGGGCCCTGGAGGACGGCGAGGCCAAGGGCCCGAAGGGGGTCGGGGGACACGGGGGGCGGCTGTCGGCCGGCGAGTGCTGGCGGCGGCTGCTCCAGGTTTTCCGCTCCAAACGCTTCCAGTCGGCCAAACTGGAGCGGCTCTACCAGCGCTACTTCTTCCAGATGAACCAGAGCAGCCTGACGGTGCTGATGGGGGTGCTGGTGCTGGTCTGCGGGGTGATGCTGCTCTTCCTCTGCCTGCCCGGCGCCCCGCACGTGCCGGCGGCCGCCGCGCTGGCCGGGGCCACGGCCCTGTTCCTGCTCCTCATGGTGCTGTGCAGCCGCAGCGCCTTCCCCCAGGACTACATGTGGGTGGTGAGCTACGTGGTGCTGGGGCTGCTGGCCGGGGTGCAGGCGCTGGGGACGGTGGCCGTGTCCCCCCGGAGCGCGGCCGAGGGCGTCTGGTGGAGCGTCTTCTTCATCTACATCACGTACACGCTGCTGCCCGTGCGGATGCGGGCGGCCGTGCTGGCCGGGGTCCTGCTCTCCGCCCTGCACCTCGCCATCGCCTGGCACCGCAACGCCGCCGACCCCTTCCTCTGGAAGCAGGTAGGGCAGGGGGGACACACGCACACGGCAGGGCGGGGGGCTGAGCCCAGGGGGTCCTGCCCGCCTGTGGGTATAACCCCCAAGCGGGGCCCGGCGGCTCCCCGCTTCCCTTTCTGCCAAATTGGGGTGGTTTTGCACTTGGTGGCAGAAAATTCTGGACGTGGGAGGGGCCCCTTGGCAGCCCGGGGGTGGAGGGGTCCCGGGGGAGGTCCCGTGCCAGGGGCCTGTGGTGAGACCAAGGGTCTCTCTGCTGCCGCAGCCCCCATGGGGCAGGAGGGGCCCCTCGTCCTGGCACAGACCCACCATTGTGGGCTGCACCGCGGGAGGGGGGCACCCACAAAGCCCCTGTTGTGGGGCTGGCGGAAATCCCCGAGGAGGGGACGCAGGGCCAGGGCATTGGTGGGGGGGGGGAGGGCTGTCACCCAGGGGCACTGGGACGCTGGCAGTGTCCCCTGTCCTGCCCCTCTGGCGTGCTGGGTACTCCCAGTGGGGTGCTACGGGCACAGAGGGGTCCCCCATCCCCAGGGCTGGGTGTTCCCAGCCCTGGCAGCCCCTTGCTCTGCTCCCCCTCCCTGCACGGGGCCACTCGTCACCGTCACCCTCGCCCTGCCTGGCCGGGGCTGGGGCCACGTGTCGTCCCCACGGGGCACAGGGCAAGGAATTCGATGACAGGGGGGATCCGAGGCCAGCGGGGCTTTGGGGGTCACGGGAGGGGCAGCCCCTCGGGGTGGGGCTCACCCTCACAGGGTGGGAGTGATGGGGCTTCCAGGGGGATGTGAGGGGGCTGGGGGGTGCGAGGCCCCCCCTCCCAGTGTGTTGGAGAGCTATAAATAGCCCTGGCTCTGGTCCCGGGGGACTGGGACAGGGGGGAAACCGCAGCTCCCACTGCAGCCATCTCTGCTTCCCGACTTCCTCCGCTTCCAGAGGGTGTCCTCATGACCCACCCTGCTCCAGGTCCCCGTGTCCCCCTTGCCCTGGGTTCCTGCATCCTTATATCCCCCCTTCTCTGGTTTCCCACATCTCCATGGCCCCCTGTTCCCCCTGTCCCCTGTGTCCCCGGGTCCCTGCGTCCCCACATCCCCCTGCCTTGGGTCCCCACGTCCCTCCCTGCCCCACGTCCCCCCCTTGCTGTTCTTAACAGCACCCCCCATACCAGAGGCAGGGTTTTGGGGCGCAGACCGGGGTGGCAGAGCCGGCTGGGGGGGGTGGGTCACGCTGAGCCAACCTCCCCCTCCCAGCTCAGCGCCAACGCCCTGATCTTCCTCTGCACCAACGTGGTGGGGGTCTGCACCCACTACCCCGCCGAGGTGTCGCAGCGCCAGGCCTTCCAGGAGACCCGCGGCTACATCCAGGCACGGCTGCACCTCCAGCGGGAGAACCGGCAGCAGGTGGGCTGGGGGGGGTCCCAGGGGTCCCCGTGCTGGGCTGGGGGGGGGTCCCAGAGGTCTTGGCCCCCCCCTAATGACGCTGCTGTGGGTGCAGGAGCGGCTGCTGCTCTCGGTGCTGCCGCAGCACGTGGCCATGGAGATGAAGGAGGACATCAACACCAAGAAGGAGGACATGATGTTCCACAAGATCTACATCCAGAAGCACGACAACGTCAGGTACCGGGGGGGGGGGACGGGGGTGCGGGTGAGGTTTTGGGGGTGTCAGCAGGGGAGGGGGTCCGGGGCAGCGCGTGGACCCTCCCCAACCCCCACGCCCTTGCTCCCTGCAGCATCCTCTTCGCGGACATCGAGGGCTTCACCAGCCTGGCCTCGCAGTGCACGGCCCAGGAGCTCGTCATGACGCTCAACGAGCTCTTCGCCCGCTTCGACAAGCTGGCGGCGGTGAGTGGAGGGGCCGGGGGGGCCTGAGGGGGGGTCCCAGAGCCCCCCTGACCCGCCTGTGCCCCCCAGGAGAACCACTGCCTGCGCATCAAGATCCTGGGGGACTGCTACTACTGCGTGTCGGGGCTGCCGGAGGCGCGGGGGGACCACGCTCACTGCTGCGTCGAGATGGGCGTCGACATGATCGAGGCCATCTCGTGAGTGGGGCAGGGCTGGGGGGCCGTGCCCGTCCCCCGGTGCCCATCCCCGGGGTTGGCGGGTCCCACGTGCCGCCACGACTTGTGGGGACGGTGCCTTGTCCCCAGTGCTGGCGCGTCCCTGGTGCCACCACAAAGCTGGGGGGCTGTGCCCATTCCCTCTTGCTGGCGTGTCCCTGGTGCCACCACAATGCTGGGAGTCTGTGCCCATCCCTCTTGCTGGTGTGTCCCTGGTGCCACCACAATGCTGGGGGGCTGTGCCCATCCCTCTTGCTGGCGCGTCCCTGGTGCCACCACAATGCTGGGGGGCTGTGCCCATTCCCTCTTGCTGGCGTGTCCCTGGTGCCACCACAATGCTGGGGGGCTCTGCCCGTTCCTGCTGCTGGTGCTGGTGCTTCCCCAGTGCTCACCAGTCTGGGTCATGGTGCCCGGGGGTGTCACGGTGTGACTGGGGGTGCCCGTGAGGCCCTGGGGTGCCTTGGAAATGCCTGAGGGTGCCCAGGGGTGCTGGGAGGAGCCTTGGGGTGCCCAGGGCTGCCTGGGAGCACCGCGTGGTGCCCGGGGGGTGCCACGGTGTCCGGGAATCCCGTGAGGTCAGGGGGTGCCTCAGGGCGCCCGGGGGTGCCCGGGGGTGCCCCGGGGGTGCCCGGGGGTGACGCGGTGCCGGTGCCATCCGCAGGCTGGTGCGCGAGGTGACGGGGGTGAACGTGAACATGCGCGTGGGCATCCACAGCGGGCGGGTGCACTGCGGGGTCCTGGGGCTGCGCAAGTGGCAGTTCGACGTCTGGTCCAACGACGTCACCCTCGCCAACCACATGGAAGCAGGAGGCAAAGCCGGGTGAGCCGGGGCGGGGAGGGGCTGGACTGAGCGGGGGGGACGGGGCAGGGGGTGTGGAGCGGGGTAAGGGCTCACGTCCTCCCCCCCCTCCCCCCCGTCCCCAGGCGCATCCACATCACCTGGGCCACGCTGCAGTACCTGAACGGCGACTACGAGGTGGAGCCGGGGCACGGGGGCGAGCGCAACGCCTACCTCAAGGAGCACAACATCGAGACCTTCCTCATCGTGGGCTGCAGCCAGAAGCGCGTGAGTGGGGAGGGGACAGTCAGAAAGGGGGGTCCCAGGAGGGTGGGAGAGCCGGGGTGTCCCCCCCTGCTCCTCACGGCCGCCGTGCGTCCCCCCCTGCAGAAGGAGGAGAAGGCCATCCTGGCCAAGCTGCAGCGCGCTCGTGCCAACTCCACCGAGGGGCTGGTGCCACGCTGGGTGCCCGAGCGCTCCTTCTCCCGCACCAAGGACTCCAAGGCCTTCCGGCAGATGGTGAGTGGCCTCGGGGAGGGGGGTATTGGGCACGGGGGGGGCCCCACCACGGCGGTATCGGCTGCTTGCTGCCCTTCCGGGGCTGCCCGTGGCTTCCCCAGCCCTGCCTGAGGATCTTGTGGCTTCTTCCTGCTGCCTGGGGTGGCCCCCCCGTCCTCATCAGCCCATGGGAACCCCCCCAGTGTCTCCCCCATCCTCAACAGACCTCAGGGATCCCCCCGTCCTCACCAGCCTTGGGGACCCTCAAAGATCCCCCGTCCTCCCTGGTGTCAGACATCCCCCCCCAGACCCCTCTCTCCTCCCTCTGCAGACCCTTGGGGACACCCCCACCATCCTGGTGACCCCTGGGACTCTGTCCCCCATCCTGGGTGGCCCTGGGGGATGTCTCATGTCCCTGCCATCCATGGGGGCCCCCCCCATCTGTGCCAGTGTCCCTGACACCCCCATCTCCTTGTGTCTCCCAGGGCATCGATGACTCCAGCAAGGACAAGTGAGTGTCCCCATGCCGGGGCGCTGGGGGGGGTCACGGCTGGGCCCTTCCCTGGGGCAGAGACAGGGGTCTTGGGGGACCCTGACCCCCCCGTGTCCCCAGCCGAGGTGCCCAGGAGGCCCTGAACCCCGAGGACGAGGTGGACGAGTTCCTGAGCCGGGCCATCGACGCCCGGAGCATCGACCAGCTCCGCAAGGACCACGTCAAGAAGTTCCTGCTCACCTTCCAGACACCTGAGCTGGAGAAGAAGGTGGGAGGCCCTCTGGCCCCTCTGCCCCAGCCCTGAGGGCCCCTCTGTCCCCTGAAGTCCTCTCAGTTCTGGCCCCATCAGCACCTTTGTCCTTCTCATCTCACCTTAATTTCCTGGGATCCTCTGTGTGCTGGTCCGTGGACCCTCCACCTTCTCAATCTCATCCCATCCCATCCCCTGAATCCCTCAGGTATCCCCAATCCTCCTCCATCCCATTCCCCCAGGGTCCCCCCTGTCCCCCTCCATCCCATCCCGTGGGATCTCCCCGTCCCACCTCCCCCTCTCCCCTCAGTACTCCAAGAAGATCGACGACCGTTTCGGTGGCTACGTGGCCTGTACCCTCCTGGTCTTCTGCTTCATCTGCTGCCTCCAGATCCTGGTGTTCCCCCAGTGAGTTCTGCAGCCCCCCCAAAACCCCGTCCCTGGCCCCCCGAGCCCGTCACTCACCCCCCACCTCTCCCCAGCTCCCCGCTGATGCTCGGTGTCTACGTCAGCATCTTCATCGTGCTCGCCGCCATCCTCTTCGTCTGCGCCGTCTACTCCTGCGTCACCGTGAGTGCCAGGCCGAGGGCTGGGGGGGGACTTTGGGGGGCTCAGCTGGGAGTGACGGGGTCTTTCCTGTGTGTGTGTCCCCCCCCAGCTCTTCCCCACCGCCCTGCAGAGGCTCTCCCGGAGCATCGTCCAGTCCCGCGCCCGCAGCACCGGCATCGCCGTCTTCACCATCCTCCTCGTCTTCATCGCTGCCTTCGTCAACATGGTGGGGACACGGGGGGCCCTGGGGGGCTGTGGGGGGCTGTAGGGGGCTGTGAGGGGCTGTGAGGGGCTGTGGGGCACCATCTGACCCCTCTGCCCCCCCCCCAGTTCTCCTGCAGCCGCGTGGCCCTGCGGGAATGTGCCGCCCGGGAGCTCAACGTGACCCCCGAGGCCGTGGGGCCCTGCCAGCTCCGGGCCCTCAACTTCTCCCTGGGGACCCCCCCTGGCTCCTGCCACGGTGACGGGCTGGCCTGTGACTTCCCCGAGGTGAGGGGCTGCGGGCACCCCCGGGCACAGGGGTCCCTGGGGTGCACGGTCCTCCCTGGGTGCTGGCACAGGGTCCCTGGGGGTTCTGGGTGCTGGCAAGAGGGTCTCTGCAGTCCCTGGGGCCCCAGGAATGCTGGCAGGGGTCCCTGAGGGTGCTGGGTGCCAGCACAGGGTCCCTGCAGACACAGGGTGCTGGCACAGGTCCCTTGGGTCCAAGGTCCTCTGCGGGTGCTGGCACTGAGCCCTTGAGGGTGTCCCCGAGGGTGCAAGGTCCCCATGGGCGTGGGGTGCCATCTGGGGTTCCTGGGGTGCCATCCAGCATTCCCAGGGTGCTGCCAGGGTTCCTAGGGTGCTGGCTGGGGTTCCTGGGGTACTGACTGGGGTTTCCAGGGTGCTGCCAGGGTTCTTAGGGTGCTGCAGGGGTCCCAGAGGTGCCATCCAGTGTTCCCGGTGTGCCCTTGGGGTGCCCGGGGTGCTGCAGAGGTTCCCAGGAGTGCTGCAGGGATTCCTGGGCTGCCATCAGGGGTTCCTGGGGTAGGGCTGCGGAGGTTCTGGGGGTACCATCCGGCGTTCCTGGGGTCCCAGTGCATCCCCCCCGTGTGTCCCCCCCCCCCCAGTACTTCAGCTACAGCGTGGTGCTGAGCCTGCTCGCCTGCTCCGTCTTCCTGCACATCAGCAGCATCGGGAAGCTGCTGCTCATGGTGGCCATCGAGGCCACCTTCCTGCTGCTGGTGGAGGGGCCTCACGCCGCCCTCTTCGACAACGCCGACCTGCTGGTCGTGGCCAATGCCCTGTGAGTGCCCGTGGGCCCCCCCCCGGGGTCCCCGAGCTCCGAGATGTGTCCCCACCCCGCTCACCCCCGGCTCCTCTCCCCCACAGGCCCTCCTTCAACGTGACCCAGGGCGAGTGGTGAGCAGGGAACTGGGACCAGTGGGGAACTGGGGGCAGGGGGGTGAGGGTGGGCAGCAGCAGGAGGGTGCCTTGGGGGGGGGGTCTGTGCTGCAAGGGTGGGTGCAGCTTTGGGGTCTCTGGCGTGGGTGCAGCTTTGGGGTTGAGTGTGTTTTAGGGGTCCCTGGGTGGGTGCAGCAGTGGGGCTCCTGGGTTGGGTGCATCCTTGGGGTAGGATGAATCTTTGGGGCTCCCTTGGGTGAGTGGGTGGGCCTTTGGGGTCTGGGTGGATCTCTGGGGTCCCTGGAGTGGGAGGGTGAATCGTAGGGGTTGGGTGCAGGTTTGGGGTCCCTGGGATGAGCAGGTGCAGGTTTGGGGTCCCTGGGGTGGGCGGGTGCAGGTTTGGGGTTGGGTGCAGGTTTGGGGTCCCTGGGGTGGGCGGGTGCAGATTTGGGGTTGGGTGCAGGTTTGGGGTCCCTGGGGTGGGCGGGGGCCATCCCTCAGCCCCTCTCAGGGCTCCGGGGGTCCCGCAGCCCCGCGGAGGGGAAGGTGGCCCTGCGGTTCGTCACCCCCGCCGTCCTGGCCGTGTTCGCCCTGGCCCTTTACCTGCACGCGCAGCAGGTCGAGTCCACTGCCCGCCTCGACTTCCTCTGGAAGCTCCAGGTAGGACCAGGGGCTGGGAACCAACCTTTTCCCGCACCCCATGACCGGGACCAGCCCTTTTCCCTTCACCCCAGGACCAGAACCGACCCCTCCCCACGCCCCAACCCCGGGGTGGCCCCGTGGCCCCCCTGGCAGCCCCCACACGGGTCTGTTCCCCGCAGGCAACGGGCGAGAAGGAGGAGATGGAGGAGCTCCAGGCCTACAACCGGCGGCTGCTCCACAACATCCTGCCCAAGGACGTGGCCGCGCATTTCCTGGCGCGGGAGCGGCGCAACGACGAGCTCTACTACCAGTCCTGCGAGTGCGTGGCCGTGATGTTCGCCTCCATCAGCAACTTCTCCGAGTTCTACGTGGAGCTGGAGGCCAACAACGAGGGCGTGGAGTGCCTGAGGCTGCTCAACGAGATCATCGCCGACTTCGACGAGGTGCTGGGGGGGGGCGAGGGGCGACGAGGGCAGGGGGGCGAGGGAGGTGTGGAGGTGAAGTGCACGGGGTGCTGGAGGGGCTGTGGAGCAACGTTCTTGGAGCCACGAGAAGGGGTGCAGGGGGTGCTGGAGAGGCTGTGGAGCAGCATGGGTGAGGATGAAGTACAGGTAGTATGACCACGGGGTGCTGGAGGGGCTGTGGAACAGCATGGATGAGGATGGGGTACAGGGAGTACGACCACGGGGTGCTGGAGGGGCTGTGGAGCAACATTTTTGGAGCCTTGGGAAGGGGTGCAGGAGATGCTGGAGAGGCTGTGGAACAGCGTGGATGAGGATGAGGTACAGGGAGTATGACCATGGGGTGCTGGACAGGCTGTGGAACAGCATGGATGAGGATGAGGTACAGGGAGTACGATCATGGGGTGCTGGAGGAGCTGTGGAGCAACATTTTTGGAGCCTTGGGAAGGGGTGCAGGGGGTGCTGGAGAGGCTGTGGAGCAGCATGGATGGGGTGCAGGATGACGGGTGCAGGGAAATGGGGTGCACGGGGCCTTGGAGAAGCCACGGAGCAGCATCCACGGAGCCACGGGAAGGGGGGGTGCAGGACCCGGGGCACCCACAGCCCTACCGAGGGGCTGCAGGGGGGTGGGGGGTGACCCCACCACGTGTGTGTGTGTGTGTGTCCCCCACCAGATCATCAGCGAGCAGAAGTACCGGCAGCTGGAGAAGATCAAGACCATCGGCAGCACCTACATGGCGGCGTCGGGGCTCAACGCCTCCACCTACGACCGCGAGGGCCGGAGCCACATCGCGGCCCTCGCCGACTACGCCATGCACCTCATGGAGCAGATGAAGTACATCAACGAGCACTCCTTCAACAACTTCCAGATGAAGATCGGTGGGTCCCTGCGCGCCCCTGTGAGCTCCTGCAGCCCCTCATACCCCCCCCCGGCCATGGGTCATGGCTTTGTGTCTGGTGGCTCCTCCCCTGTTCGCCCTTTTCCCTCCCCCTTTTCTGTCTGCCCATCCCTTTTCCCTTCTCGTCCCCCCTTTTCCCCTTTTCCCACCCCTTTATCCCTTTTCCCACCCCTTTATCCCTTTTCTCATCCTCTCATCCCTTTTCCCATTCCCTTTTCCTGTCTCGTCCCCACTTTTCCCCTTTTCCCACTCCCTCGCCCCTTTTCCCACCCTCTTTTCTCCTCTCACCCCACCTTTCCCCCTTTTCCCACCCCCCTTTCCCCTTTTCCCACCCCCCTTTCCCCCTTTTCCCACTCCCTTTTCCCACCTCCTTTCCCCCCTCACCCCTTCCTTCCCCTTCTCACCCCTCCTTTCCCTTTTCCCACCCCCTTTTCCCCTCCCACCCCCCCCCCATCCCCGTGGGTGTGTGGGGGGTGTTCCCTGACCCTCCTCCGTGTCCCCCCCAGGCCTGAACATGGGCCCGGTGGTCGCGGGGGTCATCGGGGCTCGCAAGCCCCAGTACGACATTTGGGGCAACACCGTCAACGTCTCGAGCCGCATGGACAGCACGGGGGTCCCCGACCGCATCCAGGTCAGCTGGGGGGGTGGGAGGGGGACAGGACCACCCCCCAGGGACCCCCACACCCCCCCTCACCCCCGTGTGTCCCCCCCAGGTGACAACGGACCTGTACCAGGTGCTGGCGGCCAAGGGCTACGTGCTGGAGTGCCGGGGGCTGGTCAAGGTCAAGGGCAAGGGGGAAATGACCACCTACTTCCTCAACGCCGGCCCTGGGGGCAGTTAGGGGGGGTCCCCATGGTGCCCCCCTCAGCACCCCCCCCCGGGGGGCTCCCCCAGCCTGTGCTGGGGCCAGGCGAGGGGAAAAAAGAGAAAAATCCCCCAAATCCACGTATTTAAAAAAAAAAAAAAGAAAAGAGAAAAAAGGGAGAGACGGACACAAGGGAGTTGGTTGGAGGGGGGGGGCGGTGAGACCCCTCTGTGCTCCCCCCCCACCCCAAGGTGGTGTTTTGGGGGGGTGTTTCCCAGGCCTGCACCAGGGTGTTTTATTTTGGTGGGGGGGGGGTGTCAGGGCAGGGTGAACCCACCCCCCCCCCTTCCTTTGCTGAAACCCCTCCATGTGCCAAAGAGGGGAGATGGGGCCCCCCCAAGGGAAGGTTTTGGGGGGGGTTTGAGGGTGGGGGTGTCCCCAGCCCCCTCCATGTGCCAAATTGAAGTGCCGCCTGCGGGGGGGGGTTGGGAGGGTCGCAGGCCCAGCACCTCCGCAGCCCCCCCACCCCCCCGGGGGTCCCAGCTCCCTCTGGGGGGGGCTGCAGCGGGGAGGAGGAGGTGGGGGGCAGCCCCCTTCCTCCTTTTAAATGCAAAAAAACTAATGAAGTGACTTTTTTTTTTTTCTTTTAATTTTAATTTTTTTTTTCCGGTTTGTTTTTGGTTGTTTTTTTTTTTTTTTTTGAAGCGGTTTTGGGGGCGGGCGGGGGGGGGGGCTCAGCCCGGGGGGAAGGGTGTTGTGGGGGGCAGCGTCGCCCCCTCATCCCAGCGCAGACCTGAGGTACTTTGTCCTTCGTGTGTACAGATAAATTATATATAAAACACTTTGGATACGAGCTGTGGCCTGGTCTGTGGGGTCAAGGGGGGGGGACACACGGGGGTCCCGGTGAGGGGGGGTCCGGGTAAAGGGGGGCTGAGAGGCGGTAAAATCGGAGGTGGGGGGGCCCCCATGTCCTGGGGTGGGGGACATATCAGGGATCTGAGAGGGGGGTCCCGGTGTCCCAGGGGTGGGAACACGGGGGGTCCCAGTGCTGGGGGGGTCCCGGTAAGGAAGGGGTCCCGTAGTCCCGGAGGGGTGACACACAAGGGTCCCGGTAAGGGGGCGCTGAGAAGCTGTTGTGGGGGCACAAACACCGCCCTGAGGTTGGGGGGGAGGGCTGCGAGACCCCCCTAAAACCGGAGACCCCCTTAAAACCGGAGGCCCCCCTAAAACCGGAGCCCCCTCAGGCTTCCGGTGTGGGCGTGGCCTGTCCGTCCACGGCCGTATCCCCACAGAGGGGTGGGCGTGTCCACCACCAAGCCCCGCCCCCTCCCCGGAACACGCGCTCTCCCCAACGGCCGCTCCCGCCCCGCTCCTCCGGCGCTGTGACGTCACCGCGTTGCGTGCGCACGCCGCCGCGTCCCCCGCGCGGGCGCAGAGCCGCCATGGAGGCCTCGGCGGGCGGCGGCGGCGCCGGGCCCGGGCGCCGCTGGTACTTCAGCCGCGAGCAGCTGGAGCGCAGCCCCTCCCGCCGCGCCGGGCTCGACCCGGACAAGGAGCTCTCGTACCGCCAGCAGGCGGCCAACCTGCTGCAGGACATGGGGCAGCGCCTCAACGTGTATCCATCCGGGCCCGCGCTCTAGGCCGCGCTAGGCCGCGGGGTGTGGGGGGGAGCGGGGCGGGGCGGGGAGGGCGCAGAGGGGGGGAGACGGGAGGGTCGGGAGAGACGGGGGAGGGTGTGAGGAGAACCGGGAGCGGGGAGAGCCCCGTCCGGCGTTGGGGTTGAGCAGAGCCCGGCCCGGCATTGAGCAGAGCCCGGCCCGGGGATGGGGAGGTCGGTGCTGGCGTATTGGGAAAGCCCGGCTCGGCTCGGTAGCGGGAGGAGCCGAGCCCAGTTTTTTGGATCGAGGAAGTCCTGTTTCGGGAGCGGGCAGAGCCGCTCTGGCGTGTTGGGAAGGCTCGGGAACGCCCGACCGGCCCGGAAGCGCCCAGCCCGTTTTGGGATCGAGGAGATCCCGTTTCGGGAGCTCGGAGAGCTGTACCGAGGTGCGGGGAAGGGAAGACGCGAGAGGCCGGGAGAACCGAGCTTGTGTGGGGGTCGAGGAGATCCCGAAATGGGTTTTGGGAGCAGGGAGAGCTATGCTGGGCTGTCGGGAAGACCCAGCCTGGGAGCGAGGAGAGCCGAGCCTGTTTTGGGATCTGGGAAAGCCCGTTTTCGTCTCGAGAGGAGCTGTGCTGGGATGCAGGGAAGACCCAGCCCAGGAATGCGGAGAGCTTGTCCCATCCCGGTGGGATCAATTCCAAGGGCTCCCCTGAGGAGAAACCCCCTGCCCAGGGGGTCTCTGTCACGGCTGTGCCTTTCCTTAACCCCCTTCTCAAGCTCCCAGCTCACCATCAACACGGCTATCGTGTACATGCACCGCTTCTACATGGTGCAGTCCTTCACCCAGTTCCACAGGAACGTAAGTGCCGGGATCTGGAGGGAAAGGGGGGCCCTGGGAATTCCCCTGCTCTGCTCTGGGGAGGTGGGAACTGGCCCCGGGGGAGGGATTTTGGGAAGGGGGAGGGATGAGAAGAGAGACCCTTTTCTCCCTCCTGGTGGCGGCTGGACTTGCACAGGCTTCGCTTCCTGGAAGAATGTGGAGAATTCACCCGATTTATTTGATTTATTGTCGGGTTTGGTGACTTTTTGAAGTGACTTCTGTGTCCCTTCCCCTCAGTCCGTGGTGCCGGCGGCGCTTTTCCTCGCAGCCAAGGTGGAGGAGCAGCCCCGGAAGCTGGAGCATGTCATCAAGGTGGCACATGCTTGTCTGCACCCCCAGGAGCCTCTGCTGGACACCAAGAGCGAGGTGGGTGTGGGGATGGAGCCCTGGGATGTGCTCTGAGGAGTGGGAATTGCCTCTGGAATCGCGTGGCTCCGGTGGCTCCTCGACCCTCCCGGGGGCAGCTTCCCAGTCCAGCAGCTCCTGCCATGGGGAGATTTGGGCTTCCCTGCTCTGGGCAGCCTCTGCTCTGCTCTGCTGCACACCTGGGTCCAGGTGTGGTGGGAGCCAGTGTCCCTGGAATGCTGCCCAGGAGGGCAGAGGTGCTGGAATGGAGCAGAAGTGGGAGCAGTTTGTCCCCACGCCTGTCACAGGGGGTTAAAAACGCTGCTGGTCCCCCCCCACCTCTCCAGACAGCCCGTTTCACCTGGGTAGCCAGTCCTGCTGGAAGGGGCAGCTTTTTTTCCAGGGAAACTTATGGAAAATGAGAGGGAAAAAAAAAAAAAAAGGGCAGGAATAGCTGCTGATTCCTGCTAATTCCTTTCCTGCTCCTGTGCCACCCCAGGAGTGTGGGGGACCAGCACCCAGGGCCACCCCAGCGCTCTGCTCCCTCTTTCACACAATCCCAGGATGGTTTGGGTTGGAAGGACCTTAAACCCCATCCTGTCCCACCCTCCTGCCATGGGCAGGGACACTTTGCACCAGCCCAGCTTGCTCTGAGCTCCATCCAGCCTGGCCTTGAGCACTTCCAGGGGGTCTGTGCCAGTGGCCCCGTGCAGGGAGATTCCCATTTTTCCCCTGGAGAGAAGGGTGTTAGGAATGTGCAGGCTTGATCCGAGTGCCTCTCCGTGAGTAACCTGCCTGTCCTCTCAACCCCAGGCTTACCTGCAACAAGCCCAAGACCTGGTCATTCTAGAGAGCATAATACTGCAGACCCTGGGTAAGTTGTTCGAAGCGGCCGGGCTGCCACACGAATCCCAGAGCCAGGAGAATTCCACAGGCTGGAGAGCCTGACCCCTGCTGTCTTCTCCCCAGAGTCCAGGCGACAAACCCCCTTTTTCACCCCCACTCTTGTTTTAACATCAGTTTTTCCAGGTGTAACTCGTGCCAGGCTCAATGCTCAGAGAGATTTTAAGTGTGGCTTGTCTCTTTTTTTTCTTTTTTCTTTTGGTTTTTTTTGGTTTTTTTTTTTGCTTTTTTTCCCCCCTAAAGAACCAGGATTTGTGCTGCTTGGACACCGGTCACTGTCATGGGTTGTGCTTTCCAGCTCAGTCATAGAATCATGGAATGGTTTGGGTTTAAAGGGACCTTAAAAACCACCTAGTTCCAACCCCTAAAGCTCTAATTCTGTTGCAGGAAGCAGTTTGTGCTGAGAGATGTCTAAAACACCCAGTTAAAAAGTGAATATTTGCATCAAATAATTGAATGGGGGAAAAAAAACCCAGAAAACAACAAACCAGCAACAGTTTTTGGAAGTAGAAGTTGGAGCCTCCACGTAGGGCGGTGGTTGGTGGGACCTGGTACCCTGTTCCTTTCTCAAATGTGCTGTTAAAAGTTGTTCTTACTAACACATGTTCCATTTCAGAGGCAGTTTGTAGGTAGATTTTTCTCTCCAAAAGAGCAGGAGTTGTTACTCCTGCGTGGATTCAGAGCAGACACCCCGTGTGTGTCCCCCCCTCAGGATGGGCTGAGGTGTCGTGGGCCACAAACCCACGGCTGAACTGAGCCCAGTTCTGCAACCACTCAGTTCTCCAGTTGCCTTTCCAAACATCCCAGTTCTTCTAGAACATTCTGCAGATCTGCTGCACACATGGACCAACTGGAATTCTTTCTCCCTTTAAAGCATAATTCCCAAACTGAGGAGGAAACCGGAGCGAGGATTAAACTCAGTTGTCCTCAGGCCCCTTCAAAGGGAAACAATCTGCTTCCTCTCAGCTTTTTGGGTGAGAGAAATTCCTTGGAGCAGATGCCATTGTCTTCTCCTTCCTCCCAGCTGCTCCAAGAGGCTTTGTCCTGCTATTTTTAAAATCCTTAATAGTTGTTTTGTTCCCAGTGAGGCCTTTCAGAAGTCCCTGAGCTCTGGGGAGGTCTGGCAGCACCAGAGAGACCTCCAGGGTTTGTGGCTGGAGAACTTGAGGCTTCTGGATGCAGGAAAATGGGCTCTTCTATTCCTGCCCAGCTCCAAGCAGGGCTGGAGGAGGGAAGGGGAGCAGGAAATGTGGCTCCAGGGGCTGTGCTGCTGGTCCTGATGGTCGTTTGTCTGTGTCCTTGCAGGGTTTGAGATCACTATTGACCATCCCCACACCCACGTGGTGAAGTGCACCCAGCTCGTGCGAGGTGAGGGGCAGCTGGGATGGGAAGGGCTGGGAAAACAGGGTGGGATGTCCAGCTGGGACTGCTCCAGAGCTTCCCAGAATCCTGGGGTGGGTTGGATTGGAAGGGCAGGGACACCTTCCACGAGACCACGTTGCTCCCACCTGGCCTTGGACGCTCCCAGGGATCCAGGGGCAGCCACAGCTCCTCTGGGCAACCTGTGCCAGGGCCTCCCCACCCTCCCAGGGAGGGATTTCCTCCCAGTATCCCATCTAAATCTCCCCTTTTCCTGTGGGAAGCCATTCCCCCTTGTCCTGCCACTCCAGGCCTTGTCCAAAGTCCCACACGATGGTCACCCCAGAGCCTTTTCCAGGCTGAACAATCCCAATTCTCCCAGCCTTTCCTCACAGGAAAGCTGTTCCATCCCTGTAATCATCCAAAAAGAGGCAGCTTTAAATGATTCTGGCTCTTTTGAACTCCACAAAGCTCTCAGTGAACAGAATTCCCCAAATCCCTTGTGGCTGTGGCCTAGAGTGTGTTAATCCATGGGTGGCATGTGGCCCTTGCACCAAAATAATGATAATGTTTATCAGAATATGCAAGTAACACCCTGCTTTTTCCTTTTATCTTACAGCCAGCAAGGACTTGGCACAAACTTCCTATTTCATGGCTACAAACAGGTTATTATTTTTTTTTATTTTATAATTGATTTTATAATTTGTCTGCTGCTGGTGACTCTGGGGGCATCGCTCAGCCTGGGAGCAGCTGGGAATCCCTCAGGAGGAGCCTTAAGAAAGGGTTCCTACCCTTTTTCCTGCCAGCTGCTGGGCAAAACCAGCTGGAAAATGAGGCAGGTGGGGTGCTCAGGACCTTCAGTGCTTGTTTTATAAGAATTTATTTGTGAAAGTTGAAGGAAAACCCAAAGCAAACAAAAAAAGGTGAAATGAATGTATACATTTTTCCTTGCTCAGTCCCAGGTGTTGGAGAGTTTTCACCAAACAAGGTGGTGTGGAAATTGTCCATGAATATGGTTTGTGCCCAGAAAAAGGCTGATTTAGGGTATAAATGGGGTAAAAGCAGAGTTGGGTGCAGGCCAGGAGGAAACTGTGCTGTGAGTAGAACCTTGGAAACAAAAGTCAGCCCAAGTTCATCCTCTGGGTTGTTTTGTCCCTAAATTTTCGCTTCCAGGCTGATGCCAGCAACTTGTGTTGGGTTTATTTTTCAGTTGAGTTTCCTGGATTACCAGCTTCAGGCAAATCATGGAGTGAATGTCACAGACACAGAAAATGTTGTGTTTTTGTGAAACTAGGGAGGAACAAAAGGTGGTTTGGGAGCCAGCAGGGGTGAAGCTGCAGGGCCAGAGCTGCCTCCAAGCCCTGGGAATGTCTGTGGGCACTGGTTTCCCTCCTCTCCACTTGGGAGGTGTTCCCTGCTCACCTGCACTGTTTGTTGAAGGTGTTCTCAGGCTCCAAAGGGCACCTGTGGATTTCCGGCATCGGGAATGTGATGTTGGTGATATTTGGGTAAACACAGCCCTGAAACCTCTTTTATCCCTGCAGCAAAGCCAAGGAATTGGGAGTTAAGACTGTAACTGAGGGAAATCCAGGCAGAAAGGACGAAGTGGAGCCTCAGTTTTGCCCCAAAGTGATGCCTGAGGGAGATGCCTTGGGGATGAACCGGATTTATCCATGTGTTCCACTTGGATTTCCCTCTGGCATCGTTATGGGGCAGAGTTGAGGCTCTTTGTGCACCTTAAGTGCACTCTGCCAAGGCTCTGAATTTCCTGCTTCTTCTGGATAAACCCAGGATCCATGAAACCTCAGGATTTTTGGCTGTAGATTCCGTGTTTCTGCCTCTCCACCTTTCACTGGTGGAAAAACGTTCAATAAGGTGCTGAGGGGATGGTGCCTCGTGGGTGCTCAGGGGCTCCTTTTCCCAAAGGGCCCATTGGTGTGTGGGCAGATCCCACACTCAGACTTGCTTCCATGTTTCCTAAAGCTCTGGTGTTCCTGCAGGGAGAGCAGGATCCTTTTAGTCCCTTGGTTCTTGCTTTCCCACTGCTGCCCACACTTCCCAGCACCGAGTGGGAAATTCATTTATTAATGAAAACACTTGGTAGGTGACCTGGCTCAGGTGCTCCTGGGTCACTCCAGCATTGAGTGTGTATTCCTGAAAATCCTTTGGGAAAGACCAGAGCCTTCCTAAAGCTAAAAAAAAGGGCCAGTTTGCTCCTTCAGTGCCATCCAGGAGTTGTGCTTGGAAGTTTCTCCTCAGAGCAGAGGTGGGGCCGGCAGGTCCCCACTGACTTTCCTCTTCCTTGGAGGTCCCAAATTTCCTGTAGCAAAACAGGGATGAACAAACAAACAGGTGGAGGAGATCCCAAAATTTCCTGGAGCAGAGCAGGGCCGGCCAAGCCCAGCGGTGCAGAAACCCCCCCGGGCGGTGGAGCCGGGCCGGATCCGGCTGTGCCCGGGGGTCGTTCCGGGGAGGTCCCGAGGGCCACCCCCACATTCCCCCCCGTGTCCCGCGTGGATGCTGCGGCTCAGGCGTGGGAGTTGATGGCTTTCTGTTTTCTCTCCCGGTGACGTCAGCCTGCACCTGACCACCTTCAGCCTGCAGTACACCCCGCCCGTTGTGGCCTGCGTCTGTATCCACCTGGCCTGTAAGTGGTCCAACTGGGAGATCCCAGTCTCCACGGACGGGAAGCACTGGTGGGAATACGTTGATGGCACTGTAACTCTGGAGCTCTTAGATGGTAAGTTTGGGAGCGAGGTGGTTTTCCCCCCTCCAAAAAAAAAAAAAAAAAAAGAAAAAAAAAAAGGCTCTTAAATTATTTTGGCATCTTTGGTCCTGGGTCTGATGTTCCAACACCACCTCACGGGCTCCAGGATTTCAGGGCTTGCCGAGGTTTCCAGGGCAGCAGCAGCTTCTGTAGCACCACAGAGAGATGAGTTTAAATGTGTCAGTGGTTCCAGTTCTCAGAGTTCCCCTCCCGGAGCAGCTCCATCCCACCAGTAGCTCCATCCATCAGAAGAGGGGGTTGTCCTGAGGGACCAGGGCTGCTCTGACCCTCCCGCTCGGGTTTGTGTCTCCTCTGCAGAACTGACCCATGAATTCCTGCAGATCCTTGAGAAAACTCCCAGTCGGCTTAAACGGATCCGGAACTGGCGGGTAAGAAACTTTGGACATTCTCTGTGATTCCTTTGGGAATGACAGTGCAGGACAGTGTCTGGGAAGGGAGCGTGTGTGTGGAATCTGAATGCTGGGAGTGGTGCTCGAGTTTGTCTGTACTGAATTAACTCTGGAGAGACTTTGGTTTTCCAGCTGCAGTAGCAGCCTGGCTTCCAGGGCTTGGGAATCTTCCCACAAGGAGGGATGGGGGCAAAATCTGTCTGTACTGACGAGCTCCAGCGACACCCCAGAGTAAACACCCGGCTGGTCTTTCAATTCCAGGCCTCTCAAGCAGCCAGAAAGTCCAAGACCGACGACCACGGCGACGACGAGAACCTGTCGGAGCAGACCATCCTCAACATGATCTCCAGGAACAACAGCTCGGACATGAACATCGCCGGGCTCATGAGCATGTCCACGTCCTCCACGGCCGGCGCGGGGCCGGCGCTGCCGCCCGCGGCCGAATCCCCCGGCGAGCCGAGCGCCGCCGACCCTTCCCAGGCGGATCATTGGCATCCCCCGGCCAAGCTGGACATCCACAGGACTAGCGAGAGCTCCTCGGCCGCCGCCGAGCACCCGCAGCAGGACGGTGCCGCCTACCCAAAGCAGGGCACCAAGAACGCGCCGTCGGCCAAGGTGTCCCTCAAGGAGTACCGGGCCAAACACGCCGAGGAGTTGGCGGCGCAGAAGCGGCAGCTGGAGAACATGGAGGCCAACGTGCGCTCCCAGTACGCCTACGCCGCCCAGAACCTGCTGGTGCAGCAGCAGCGGGAGAGGGAAGGGCAGCAGGACAGCAACCCCTCCCCGATCATCCTGAAAATCCCCATTGCAGGCTCGGACAACCCCGAGCGCCCGCCCGGCGCCGACAAGGGCGACAAGGCCCTCAAGATGAGGATCCAGGCGGCGGGGGCGGGCGGGGAGAGGCCCATCCCCTCCAAGCAGGAGGAGATCAAGATGCGGATCAAGGTGCCGGGCCCCGGAGACAGGCACGGCTCCGCGGACGAGGGCGGGAAGAGCCGGGAGTACAAGGAGAAGCACAAGGGCCACTCATCCAACCACCACCACCACCACCACAACCACCACTCGCACAAACACTTGCACGCCCAGCTCGGCGCCGGCCCCAGCACCGCGGCCAAGCGCCCGGGGGACTCCAAGCACGGTGCCCAGCCCGGCGCCGCCGCCCCCCACAAGGGCTACGGGCCCCTCGCCCCCACCCGCAAGAGACCCCTGCCCGAGGAGCCCTCGGCCGCGCCCCACGAGCACCAGCCCAAGGCGGCCAAAGCCTCCAAAGGCCCCGCGGTGCCGTTCCCGTACTCCCACCTCCCCGGGGCCTCCCACCTGCCCGGGCACAGCTCGGATTTATCCCAGCCCGGCAAAGCCCAGCGGGGCGCCCACAAATCGGACAAGGGGCCCTCGGGGGCCAACGGGCACAACGCCAGCCAGGCCAGTGACTATCAGGACACGGTGAACATGCTGCACTCGCTGCTGAGCGCGCAGGGCATGCAGCCCACCCAGCCCCCCGCCTTCGAATTCCACTCGTACGAGCTCCTGAACCCCCGGGCTTCCAGCGGCTCCCGAGCTGCCGCCAACACGGACAAGCCCCGACCGCCCCCCCTGCCCTCGGAACCGCCCCCTCCACTGCCCCCCCTCCCCAAGTAAACCCCCCCCTCCCCTTTTTACTACTGAGTCCAGAGCCCGAGCCCGAACCCGCGGGGCTTGAGAAAGGGCTTTTTGATCTCCACTGCCTCACGAAGAACTTATTTTATTATAATATAACTTTTATTATTGATATTTAGTTGTTAAAAAGCTGTGAAAGGATAAGGAACCCTTTCTCTATTCCTTCCCTTTCCCCCCATAGGCTCCCAGTTAGTGTTGGGCTTTGCCCCCCCCTCTGGGGAATGTGGGGGGTATTTAAAATATGTCACAGAAAATTTAAGATGTTTTACAAATAATTTAAGCATTAACTTATATCTTAGTGGTTTTGGTCCTTTTTATAACGTGGGGCTGCGGTGGAGCCCGGGGAGGATCTGGGGGGGACTTGGTGGTGGGGGCTCTACTTGAGCTGTTGGAGATTGGATGTGGATTTAGGAGTTTTTGGGGGAAGGGGGGGTGTGGGGGGCTAAGGGAATTCCAGGTGATAGGAGCTGCTCTCCCTGCCATGGTCCTGTTTCCTCGCTCCTAAACCTGCTCTGATTTGGGAATGGTGTCTCTGTCCCTTATTCCCCTCCTGCAGCCCAAGGCTGGTGTGTGCAGAGCTGGGTTTAGGGTTGTGTTGGAGGACTTGGCTGTCGGGGTGATCGGGACAGGATTATGGTGCATTCCCAGTGGGATGAGGATGCAGGATCACTGTGCCCAGGGCAGCTCTTCCAGGGAATCCCACTGGCATGTGGCTGTTCACAGCCAAGCTGGAAGCAGCTTTTACACAGCCCAGGGACCCACCAGGGTTTGGGTTGAATGTTTGGGAAAACCCCATTTCCTTCTTTAGACTTTTACTCTCCCACCTTCAATAAATGGATGTTCTCTGGATGGTTTTTGGGAAACTTGTTCCACATGGGCTTGTTTTTAGGAAGATTCAGTGCTGGCCTCTCCAGCACCTCTACCCTCGGCGACCCTCCCCCTGCCAAGAGTTTGGGAACGGGTTTAGGTCCGTTTTTGGGTCTGGCTTAGATTTCAGGCTCTGGCCAAAGGCCCAGCCCTTTGTTTCCCCCAACTCCTTTGGAGGCCGGTTTCTCCCGGGATGAGGAGGTTCTGCCTTCCCGTTAACCGGCGGGGAGCAGTGTCGGTCTGCAGCCAGCCCGGGAAACCGGGAGGGGATCGGGAACAGTGTGGGGGGCTCTTGGCCAAGCCCGAGGACCAAACTGGGGCTCCGGGGACCTCCTCCTTTCCCGGGGCCGAAGCCCAATCCCGGTGCCGCCTCCCCCGGGGACCCTCCCGGTCCCGCCGCGCCCACGTGTCGCGGTCCCGCCGCGCCTCGCCCACGTGACCACCGGGGGAGGCGTGGCCGCTCCCCTCGTGAGTGACGGCGGGATCGCCCAACCGCGCGCGGCACCGCCCCCGCGCCCGCCGCCGATTGGCTGCCGGGCGGGCCAGTGAGGCGGCGGGGCGGGCGCGCGCCGGGTCTGCGCGGAGGCCGCGGCGGCAGCGAGGTAAGATGGCGGCGGCGCCGCCCGCCCACGGAAGGGTCCCTGCGCAGCCCCTCGCCGCGGCTCCCGCGCGCTCCCCCGGGCCCCCTCAGCCCCGCACCGTCCCGCGGGCGGGCCCCAACCCTGCTCCCCGCGCCGACAGCACCGCCTGCGCGGCCCCCGGGGGTTCCCCCGCGCGCCGGCCGCCCGCGGACAAAATGGCGGCGCCGGGGCGGCGGGAGCGCGCATGCGCGGGGGAAGCGGCGGGGGAGCACGTGCGCGGGGGGGGGCGCCGGGATAGAAACCGGGATAGACCGGGATGGGATACTGGGATAGACCGGGATGGGGACCGGGATAGACTGGGGAGGGCACCGCGATAGACACCGGGATAGGCATGGATGGGCACCGGGATAGAGGCGAAGTGGACACCGGGGTAGATCGGGATGGAAACCGGAATACATCGGGATAGAGGTGAGATGAGAACCGGGATGCAGCGGCACGGAGGCGGGAACGGGCACTTGGAGGCACCGGGAGAACGGGGATGCAGGCAGGGATAGGAACCGGGATACCCCGGGATTCAGGAGGAGGGAGTTCTGTTCTGGTCCTGTGCTGGTCAGTGATGGGGGGGTGATCCCGGGAACTGGGAGGGGCCCTGAAGGGATGGGGATCATACCGGCCATGGGGGTCAGAATTTTACCCACATCGGTTCCCAGCTGCTGCTCTTCATCCTGTCGGTGTTTCCTTCCCTCTCTTTCCCTGCAGGAGTTGCCATGAACAGGATCCGGATCCACGTGCTGCCCACGAGCCGGGGCCGCCTGACCCCGGTGCCGCGGTCTCAGGAGCCGCTGGCCTGTGCCTTCAGCCCCCGGCCCTGCTCCCAGCCCCGCCTGGAGGGGCAGGAATTCTGCATCAAGCACATCCTGGAGGACAGGAACGCTCCCTTCAAGCAGTGCAGTTACGTGTCCGCCAAGAACGGGAAGCGCTGCCCCAACGCCGCCCCCAAACCCGAGAAGAAGGATGGGTGAGTGCCTCCTCTGCCTCCTGGTTTTCCCGGTATTCCCCGTGGCTTTTAACCCTGTGGAATTCAAATGGCCAGGAGGAGGTTCTTCTCCTTGTGGTCCCCGCCGAGGGAAAGGCTGGAGCTGTGTCAGGGGAGGGTTGGGTTGGATTTTTGGGGAAAGGTTCTTCCCCCAGAGGGTGGTCGGGCACTGAACAGTTTTCCCAGGGTTTGGTCACGACCCCAAGGCTGCCAGAGCTCAAGGAGCATTTGGACAACACTTTCAGGAGCTGGGATTTTGGGATTAGTGGGATTTTGGGGTGTCCTGTGCGGGGCCAGGAGCTGGATTTTGATGGTCCTTGTGGGTCCCTTCCAGCTCAGGATATTCCATGATTCTAGAGCTCAAGGAGCATTTGGACAACGCTCTCAGGCACATGGTGTGATTTTGGGATTAGTGGGATCTTGGGGTGCCCCGCACAGGAGTTGGACTGGATGATCCTTGTGGGTCCCTTCCAGCTCAGGATATTCTATAATTTTCCCCCTTCAACTGCTGCACTTGGATCACCTCAGAGAAGCATCTCCCCTTTTCCAAAGCGTTTTTTAAGCTGGTAAAAGGCTCCAGGGAGTCCTCTTGGCACCGTGGCTGTGCCCTGGGCCAGCAGGAGGTGGCTGCAGTGCTCCAAGCCCTGCCTGGGAGCCATCCCTCCCTCATCCCAGCACGGAGCTTCCTGCTGTCTGTGCTGGTGGATAATCCCCAGTGCAGCCACTCCAGCTCTGGGGAGCTTTGCCCTGGTTGTGCTGCTGCTTCTCTGAGGTGTTTAAAATGCTCCAAGATGGTCAGAGGGAGCAGCTCTGCCACGGGGAAAGGCTGGGGAGAGTTGGGATTGTTCAGCCTGGAGAAGGGAAAGCTTTGGGGTGACTTTCCAGGACGTGGAAGGGACCTGCAGGAAAGATGGAGGGAGATTACTTCCAATGGTCTGGAGTGCCAGGACAGAGGGGAATGGCTTCAAACTGACAGAAGACAGGGTTAGATGGGATATTGGGAAGAAATTCCTCCCTGGGAGGGTGGGGAGGCCCTGGCACAGGTTGCCCAGAGAAGCTGTGGCTGCCCCATCCCTGGAAGTGTCCCAGGCCAGGTTAGAGCAACCTGGGCTAGTGGAAGGTGTCCCTGCCCATGGCAGTGGGTGGAACTGGATGATGTTTGAGGTCCCTCTGACCCAAACCATCCATAATTCCATGGTTCCTTCCCTGGCTGAGGGCTGGGGGCTGTAACGAGCCCTGGTTTATCCCTCAGCACGTCCTTCTGCGCGGAGCACGCCCGTCGGAACGCGCTGGCGCTCCAGGCCCAGGTGAAGAAATCCCACCCCGGGCCCGTGAGTGAGACCTTGCTGTGCCAGCTGAGCTCCTATGCCAGGTCAGAGCTGGGCTCCCAGAGCACGGAGAGCGCCCGGAGCGAGGCCAGCCGCATCCTGGGTAAGGGCTGGGCCCAGAATGCCCCCGGGAGAGGGCCTGGGCACTCCGGTTTCGTGTGGAAAAGCCCAGAATATCCCTTCTTAAATCCAGTGGGAAAACCACCCTGGGGTCTGGGGGTGAAAGGTGCTGTTTTGCAAACCTCGGTGTGTCTCTCCTGCAGAGCAGTCGCAGGTGCCAGCCCCAAATCCTGCAGGTTTAACATGGAAATGTCAGTGGGGTTGCTCAGTGGTGGTCCATGGTTCCTGGGAAGGCTGCTGGGGGGGTTTGACCCTGCCCAGCTTGGGGGGGGGGGGGTTTCCTGTTGGTTCCTGCTCCGTGTCCCTCGCTCAGTTTTGGGGTGGAGAGTTCCCTCTGGGCACGAGGCAGAGCCAGCTCAGCTCTGTGGGGCTGTGGGGCCACCCCGGGCCGGTGTCCTGTCATTCCCGTGTGTTCCAGACGAGGACAGCTGGAGTGACGGGGAGCAGGACCCTGTGACCGTGGAGCAGACCTGGCGGGGGGACCCCGACAGCGAGGCCGACAGCATCGACAGCGACCAGGAGGATCCCCTCAAGTGGGTCTGGGGGGGTTAAATCCTGTTAAATCCACGTTAAATCCTGTGAGGAGCTGAATCCGCCACACTCTTTGGGGATTCAGCTCCAAGGGACCCCCATATCCTCCAGGAGAATAATCCTGGGGAATCCCCACACCCTGGGGGAGAAAACATCTGAGGGACCTCCACACCTTCTGGGGAACAATCCTGAGAGACCCCCACACCCCTTGGGAGAACAATCCTGAGGGATCCCCACACCCCTTGGGAGAACAATCCTGAGGGATCCCCACACCTCTTGGGAGAACAATCCTGAGGGATCCCCACACCCCTTGGGAGAATAATCCTGAGGAATCCCCACACCCCTTGGGAGAATAATCCTGAGGGATCCCCACACCCCTTGGGAGAACAATCCTGAGGGATCCCCACACTCCTTGGGAGAATAATCCTGAGGAATCCCCACATCCCTTGGGAGAATAATCCTGAGGGATCCCCACACCCCTTGGGAGAACAATCCTGAGGAATCCTCACACCCCTTGAGAATAATCCTGAGGGATCCCCACACCCCTTGGGAGAACAATCCTGAGGAATCCTCACACCCCTTGAGAATAATCCTGAGGGATCCCCACACCCCTTGGGAGAACAATCCTGAGGGATCCCCACACCCCTTGGGAGAACAATCCTGAGGGATCCCCACACCCCTTGGGAGAACAATCCTGAGGAATCCTCACACCCCTTGAGAGAATAATCCTGAGGGATCCTCACACCCCTTGGGAGAACAATCCTGAGGGATCCCCACACCCCTTGGGGAGAATAATCCTGAGGGATCCCCACACCCTTGAAGGAGAACAACCCCGAGGGCCCCATCCCAAACAGCCCCTGGTTTTTCCAGGCACGCCGGGGTGTACACGGCCGAGGAGGTGGCTCTGATCATGAGGGAGAAGCTGATCCGGCTCCAGTCCCTCTACATCGACCAGTTCAAGCGGCTCCAGCACCTCCTGAAGGAGAAGAAGCGCCGGTTCCTGCACAGCCGGAAGGGAGAGCACGAGGCCATTGGTGAGCCCGGGGCCTCCTGGCTGAGGGCGTGCACAGAAAAACGTCTCAAAGGAGGGGGTTTTGGCCTTTGTAGAGGCAGATTTTGGAGCAGGGTGAGGGTTCCATGCTCAGGTGTTTTCATTGAGGGGCTGGAGCGTGTGCAGAGATGGGAATGAGCCTGGAGCACAAGGAGAAGGGGCTGGAGAACTGAGGGAGCTGGGGGGGCTCATGCTGGAGGAAAGGAGTCTCAAGGGGGACCTTCTCTACAGTTCCCTGACAGGAGGGAGGAGCTGGGGGGGTGTCAGGCTCTGCTCCCAGGGAACAAGGGACAGGATGAGAGGAAACAGCCTCAAGTTGTGCCAGGGGAGAGTCAGGTTGGACATCAGGAGGAATTTCTCCATGGAAAGGGTTGTCAGGCATTAGAAGGGGCTACCCAGGGAGGTTTGGAGTCCCCGTCCCTGGAGGTGTCCAAGGAAGGACTGGAGGTGGCACTCAGAGCTCTGGGCTGGGGGGACAAGGTGGAGGATCAGGCACAGGTTGGACTCGATGATCCTGGAGGTCTTTTCCAACCCCGGGGGTTCTGGGATCCTGTGCTGGCCCCGTGCCCGGAGATCCGTATCGTCGGGGTTCCAAAGCTTTTCCAGAGCATTTCTTTGCTCTTCAAAGCTTGCAGCGTTGACAGGAAATGAGCTTACAAAGTTAATTCTGAGACAAAAGTGCTTTTTTTGTACTGGGATTTCCTGTTTTTGCTTCTATAAACAAAAAATATTCGTCCGTAAGGCCCTGGGTGTGTGGGCAGGAGTTGGTTCCAGTAGCACCAGTGCTGCTGTACTGGCATATTCCTCCTTAGCATGGATGCAGCTTTCCCTCTGCCTCTGTTGGGATTCTCCCTGTGCAGAACATGCTCTTGGAAGCAGGAATTCCCAGTTCAACTGAGGCAAAACCGGGCTCTGTAACTGATCCCAAGTATTGCAGAGCAAAGGACTCTTTTTCCAGCATCATCCTTTAATAGCTCATCCCGGAAAATGTCATAATTCAGCTCAGGCCCAAGTAAAAATAACCAGGACTTTGGTACATACCAATTTTGCAGAACTCCTTTTAGCAAAGCAGTCAGAGGAGAGCAGATCTCGAGCGTTGCCCTGTAATTACTCCGGGAATGCTGGCAGGAAGCTTCCAGAACTCGCGCAGGAGCGACCTGGAATTCGACAAGCTCCTGTTCTGCTGCAGAAATCACAACGGACGGGAGTGGCTGGGCTATTTTTAAAAGGGGTTTTAAAATTACCCTGCGGGCCCCAGCGCTCCTGGTGTGCACAGAGAGGTCAGGGTGAATCTTGGGATGGAACCTGCGTTACTGGTGTCACCCAGAGCTTCGCACTGAGCCTCTGAATCCCCCCCCGTGGCTCTCCGAGCCCTCTGACAGCTGATTTGGGTTCTTGACGCTGAAAAAAAACAGGCAGGGAGGTGGAGATTCCTTGACTTTCCTGTGGTTCCTGCAGGGAGCAGCCTCCTGACAGGCCCGGAGGGGCTGATGGCCAAGGAGAGGGAGAACCTGAAACGGCTCAAGTGCCTGCGGAGGTACCGGCAGCGCTACGGGGTGGAGGCTCTGCTGCACCGGCAGCTCCGGGAGCGCCGCGTCCTGGCCACCGACGGCGCGGCCCAGCAGGTCTGTGGGGACACCCCGGGGGGGTCTCCCCTCTTGTCTCTTCCCAGGAGTGATGCCAGGCCCCTGACAGATCCCCCCTTCCTGCTAGGACACTAGGTTCTGGTGACCGTCCCCCTGTGCTGGGTGCCTCCAATCCTGGGGTTGGTTTTGGGGCCCTGGCTCCCAAGACAGACGTGGAGGGGCTGGAGTGTGTCCAGAGAAGAGAAGGGAGTTGGGGAAGGGGCTGGAGCACAAGGAGAAGGGTCTGGAGAACTTCTGAGGGAGCTGGGGGTGCTCAGCCAGGAGAGAAGGAGGCTCAAGGGGGACCTTAAGCCCCTTCCAGGTCCTAAAAGGGGCTTGTTAGAAAGAGGGACTTACACGACCAGACAGTGGTAGGGCAAGAGGGAACAGTTTAAACTCAGAGATGAGAGATTTAGATGGGATATTGGGCAGAAATTCCTCCCTGGGAGGGTGGGGAGGCCCTGGTAAAGGTTGCCCAGAGAAGCTGTGGCTCCCCCAGCCCTGGAAGTGTCCAAGGCCTGGTTGGACTGGGCTTGGAGCAACCTGGGCTGGTGGCAGGGGGTGGAACAGGAGCTTTAAGGTCCGTCATTCCATGATTTCAGGCCCACACCACCCGTTCCAGCCAGCGCTGCTTGGCCTTTGTCGATGACGTCCGATGCTCCAACCCGTCCCTGCCGATGACCCGGCACTGCCTCACGCGTATCCTTTGATCCACCTGCTGCTGTCCCTGGCTGTTTGCTGGCCGTTTGCCCTGCCTCTGCCCTTCCTTTTTTCCCCTCCCTGGCCCTAAATCAAGGCCACCGGTTTGCTGTAGCCGTTGGTTTCAAGCAGGAGCCCAGAGGAAACATCTCCCGGTCTGTTGGCGCTCCCGTCCCGTGGAGCAGCCAATTCGTGTGGGAGGGACAAAGGCACAGGCTGGTCCCACCACAGCCTCCCTGATCCAGAGCATCCCAACAGGGGGGGCAGTTCACTTGGAAGCACCCAGAGAACCCAAGGAGGCCTGAGTTGTGAGGGGTGTGTGCGGGAAGGGGTGTCTGACCACCGGAGCGTGTCCTTGAGGATCTGGAGGGGTAGTTCTGGGCCTGTTTGGAGCTGCCAAGGCCCAGCTTGGTCGCTGTGACCCCTTGAAAGGTTCTTTCAACCTTTCAGCCTTGAGCTGTTCCAGTTCCCGAAACTGCCTCAGCTGTTGGAGACCCGGCACTGAAACTTCCTCTGGGATCTCCCAGCTCAGGGATCACCCCCCAACATGGGACCCTTTCCCCAGCACTGCCCTGGGTGCATCTGCTCCATCCACTCTTTTGGATCTGTGAGAGCTCAGGGGTCTGTGGGAGCTTCTGGATTTGTGGGAGCTCGAGGGTCTGTGGGAGCCCCGAGGTTTTTGGGACCCCCTGGGTTTGTAGGAACCACTGGGTTTGTTTTGTCCCCGAAGCTGACCGGCTCACCTCCACCCCCACGCAGGGAGCAGGAGCTGGAAGCTGCCTTTGTTTCTCTCTAACCACCATATACCTCAAAATAAAGGCAGGATAAATCCCATAAAACAGCCGGAGAAGCCACTGCTGGCAGCTGGTGCTGGGGAGGGCGGGGAGGAGCTCTCAGCTGACTCCCCCTGACACAAACAAGCCTTTCCCATAACATCTGCATCCCGATAACATCTGCAGCCTCTCGGGCTCTCTGTGCTCCCGGGAGCTGGATTGTTTGTGACAGGGCACTGAAGGGGTGGGGAGAGGCTCCAGGTGGGGCCTGGGCTTTTTGGCATCTCGGGGATCTGTGCTTTTGGCTGCTGGTGAAGTCGGTGCTGGAGCTGGGAGTCACTCCAGGAGGTGAAAACCTGCCTTCCCCACCCCTGCTCTCCCCACATCTGCCCTCGGGTGGCTTGGATCCATCTCCACTGGGATGGGCTCCGACGTTGCTGCCAGCCCAGATTAGGGCTCCCCACAGCCTGTTAGGAAGTGGATCCATGAGAAATCCTTGTTCAGGGAGGAGAGGAGGGAAGGATGAGTCTCAGGCCTTGGCAGCTTAAGAAACTGGGTTAAACTTGGTGACTTTTCCCGGTTTATGTGGGGTTGGGATTTTTTTTCCTCTACCACGTTGTGGTGTTTGAGGGGGAAACTGCAGCGTGAAGCCCCCAAATTGGAGAGCAGCTGAGATTGGAAAGGGGATGGGAGGGGGGTCTGAGGAGGGTGAAGGGGTTGGAAGAAAAGGATGGGGATGGGAAGGGGAGAAAGGGGTTGGAAAAACAGGAAGGGATCAAAAGAGGAGAAAAGGGTGGAAGAGGAGGAAGGGGGTTGGATGAAGAGGGTGGGGGTCAGAAGAAGAGGAAGAAGTCGGAAGAGAAAAAGGATCAGAGCAGGATGGGGTTGGAGGAGGATGGGATCAGAGCAGGATGGGGTTGGAGGAGGATGGGATCAGAGCAGGATGGGGTTGGAGGAGGATGGGATCAGAGCAGGATGAGGTTGGAGGAGGATTGGATCAGAGCAGGATGGGGTTGGATCCACAGCTCCTCTGCTGCTGGATCGCTCCACAAGTGCGACACAATCAGAGCAGAGCTTCTGTTTGTGATTAAAGGCAGGAAATCCCATTTACACCTCTGGCAGGAACAGGTTTTCCACTGGGAAGGAAAATGCACTGGGAAGATAGAAATACCGGAACTAAAGTCCTGGCTGTGGGAGAGGCATTGTGTGTGCTGGGATGTCCCTGCGTGTGGGGCTGGAGCCGATCCCTCCCCGGGGCTGTCTGCAAACAGAAGTTAATCCCCTGCCTTTGTGACATCCACACGAGGATCTGGTTCACAGGGATCCAGCCACATCTCCCAGCCCCCACGGGGAGGCTGTGGCTGTTGTCCCAGTTTTCCAGCATGGAAATAACGTCACCCACATCCCTGGGCAGTCGGGATGGAGCTCTGGGGTGTGGGTTCTTCGTCAGGGAGAAATGGGGGTGGGGAGGGGGTTAGCAGCGTTTGATGGGGGGATTGGGAGTTTTATCCCTCTGGATGCGTGCCTGGCTGTACCTGGGCTGCTTTCCTTGACCAGCTCTTCCCAGATATCTGCCAGGACACGAACCAGACGCTGTTCAAGCCGTGCCAGGGCTCCGAGGAGGTGCCCTGCAACAAGCCCGTGCCCGTGAGCCTGTCGGAGGAGCCGTGCTGCCCCCTCCACCTGCGCCTGCCCCCCCAGATGTACATCCCAGAGCAGGGCCTGGCCGTGCCCCAGGAGCTGGGAGCTGCTCCCTCGGAGCTGTACCTGAGCGCGGCCGAGCTCCAGCCCAGCGAGAGCCTGCCCCTGGAATTCAGTGATGTAAGTGGAGCCCACAGCCCTCTGCCCTCCTGAGAGAGCCCTCCTGGAATGCTGCAGCCGGGTCTGGGGTCCTCAGCACAGGGGGAGGACGTGGAGTGAGGGCGGAGGAGGCCGTGGGAGTGTCCAGCCTGGAGAAGGGAAGGCTCTGGAGAGACCTGAGAGCCCCTTCCAGTGCCTGAAGGGGCTCTGAGAAAGATGGAGAGGGGCTTGGGACAAGGGCCTGGAGTGCCAGGACAAGAGGGAATGGTTTCCCACTGCCAGAGGGCAGGGTTAGATGGGATATTGGGAAGAAATCCCTCCCTGTGAGGGTGGTGGGGCCCTGGCACAGGTTGCCCAGAGGAGCTGTGGCTGCCTGGGAGTGTCCCAGGCCAGGTTGGAGCAACCTGGGCTAGTGGAAGGTGTCCCTGCCCATGGCAGGGGATGGGACTGGATGAGCTTTAAAAGGTCCCTCCCAGCCCAAACATTCCTGGGATTCTGTGAAAGTGCAGGAGTGGGGAAGGTTTGGGAGCTGTTCCTCAGGGTTGGTGGCTGCTCCTTTGGAAGGGCTGTGCTCGTTTAAATCCCTGTAGGGGCCTCTTAAAGAGAGGATTTCCCCCCCCCATTTTCTCTCCCATGAGGAAAAAAATGAGGATTTTAATCCCCAGATTATTCTGGCATCCTGCATTTAAGCCAACACACTTAAACTCCTCGGAAATTTGTTTAAGCAAAACAAGAACACCCCAATCCGTGGGAGCTGCTCCTCTGAGCGAGGTGTCACCTCAGGCTTTGGTTGCTCCCGAGATTCCTGAGCGCTGCTGTTGGAGACAAACCTCGGATCTGCTTTGGAGTTGGCTGGTGGAGGAGGAGGGATTCCAGCAGCTGCAGAGCCCCAGGGATGGCAGGAGCCAGGAGAGCAAATGGGGTCAGGCTGGGGGAGCTCGGATCAGATCCCAGCCCCTTCCTGTGCGAACAGGAGGTGGATTTTTTGGGGTTGGAAAGGGAAAACGGGAGTGTTTTCCCCCGTCCTGGGCTCCGGAACCGCGGCTGCCGGGGGCATCTGTGTTGTGTCTCACGTCGTGCCAGGCTGGGGAGGTGCCACTCGTGAGCTGCAGGAATCTCACCCTCGTGTCAAACTCCCTCTGGAGCCAAAACAAATCCCAGCCTCTCCCAAATCCCACCCTCTCCCCTCTGCAGGAAGGGCAGATGGAGGAGTCCTCGGAGCCCATCTGTGGTGTCAGGGCAGGCGGGGGGGGTGTGACATCCTGGAGCAGGGGGGGCTGCTCTGGGGGTCCCCAGGAGGACACTTCTGGGACAGCACATCCCGCTGGGCTCCAGGCCGGGGGTCCCAACACCTTGTCCTGGGATCATTCCTGCAGGAGGAGGAGGAGGAGGAGGAGGCTCCTGTGGTGTGTTCCAGCTGCTGGACGGGGGTCCTGCTGGCACAATGCCCACTCTTCTTTCTCCTCCTCCTCCTCCTCCTTCTCCTCCTCTTCTGCTGCTCCAGGGCTGACAGAGAAGGGCTGTGATGACCCTTCCTGACGAGCCCCTCCGCTGTTTCCCCCCCCCAGGACCTGGACGTGGTGGGCGATGGAATGCAGTGCCCCCCGTCCCCTCTGCTCTTCGACCCCTCCGTGACCCTCGAGCCGTCCCTGCGGGACGTGGCCGAGGCTCCCATCGACATCCTGGCGCTGGAGGAGCCGGACAGGGGCAGCTCCTCAGCCCCCCTGGCTGAGCCCCCTGCGCAGGTACGGCCTGGTGTGGGGCTGCAGCCCCTCAGGATGTGCTTTCCCAGCGGGAGAACCACCCCCTCTCTGCCCTCCCACCTCCCAGCCGGGCCCGGGGGGCTCCTCTCCCCCGCAGCGGCGCCGGAGCCGCGCTGTGCCCCCCGTCTGGATGACATTAGGGGTGGGGGCGGCCCCCGGGATGGCTCCGTGGGTGTCCTGGGAGATGTCTGGGACACCGGGGATGTGTGGCCGTGGGGGCTGCCCACTGTGGGAGCCTCTTAATCCCAGCTGGGGGTTTTTAGGGGAGTGGCTTCCCAGGCCAAAGGTTCTGTTTTCTCCTTTGGAGTTGCATTTTTCTCTGGAGCAACTTGAGTTTGCTCCTCCCGTGTCCCGCCCGGAGCCTGGGGCTTCCTTGGGATGACCCCCCAGACTGTCCTCTTTGGAGATGTCACCTTGTCCTGCCTCCCCTGCCCTCCCTGGGTGGGAGCCGAGTTTTGGGGTGGGTGGGTGGGTGGGGGGCCCAGCCCAGGCTCTGACTGAAGACCCCTGGTTTGCTGTAGCCGTTGGTTTCAAACAGGAGCCCAGAGGAAGCGTCTCCCGGTCTGTTGGTGCTCCCGTGCCATGGAGCAGCCAATTCGTGTGGGAGCGACACCAGCCCAGGCTGGCCTGGCCGTGTCCCAGCACAGCCAGCTCAGTGTCCCTGTTCTGTCCCCAGCAGGGTCACCTCCCGGGCCGGACGGCGCCTCAGGATGACCAGGAGGAAACGGCCTCGGCCACCCCGGCCCGGGGAGCCACTGCCAACGGGAGCCTGGAGCCGGGGGCTGTGAGCTGAGCCCGGCACCCCCTGGATCTCTGCTCCCATGGGACCCTCAGCATGGGATGGGGGGGGACCCTTGGTGTGGGATGTGGGGGGACCCACAGGCGCTGATGTCCTGGTCCAGTGCCAGGATGAGCCACAGCTCGTGTTCCTCTGCTGATGTGATTCCTGGGGACCCCAAAACCCCAGAGTGGGGCCCCTGAAACCCCGGAGTGGCGGCTCTGAAACCCTGGCATGAAGACCCTAAAACTCTGGAGTAGGACCCTAAAACCCTGGCATGGGGACCCCAGACCCCCCCCATGCCTGTGGGGATGGAGGAGCCGCAGGGGGACTCTGGGAGAAGGCAGGGAGGGACTCGCTGGAGTTCTGGGATCCTTTGCCACGTCCTCATGTGCCCCCGGGGGGGGTGACGTGGCCCTGTAACATTTGGGGGGATGGAGGTTCCCCCCACAATAAAACGATGGAGGTGGGCTCCTGCTGTCCCTGTATCTTGATGGCTGTATCTTGATGGCTGGGGGGGTGTCCGGGGGGGTTCGGGGATGCTCCGGAGGGGGGGGATGAGTGACCTCCCCGGGGGGGGGGGGACCGCGCTGCTGCCGGAGCCCCAGTCCTGCTGCTGGGGGGGCCCTTCGGGGGTCACTCCCTTATTTCAGCCCTTCACCCACGACCCCGGAGCGGTGGGGGGGGGACACGCGGGGGGGGCTCCGTGGGACGCGGCCGGTCCCAATCCGGTCGCTCGGTACCGAATCCCGGCGGGGTTGGTGGGGGGGGGCACCGGGCCCCTCTCGAGCAGCTCCGGGGCTCACGGGAGGGGGGGATGCGGGAGGGGGCGCGGATGCGGCGGCACCGGGACCCCCCCCCGCGCCGGGACCCCCCCGCCGCCCCCGGGCGCGGATTGGCGGCGGCGGGGGCGCAGGGCGGGGCCGGCCCGGTGGAGCCATGACGTCACCGCCGCCGCCGGTCCCGCCCCGGCCCCGATCCCGCCCCGGTCCCGGTCCCAGCCCCGGCCATGCCGCCCCGGCCCCGCCGTAGCCCCCGGTGAGTCCGGTCGCGCCGCGGCGGGGGGCGGGCGGGGGGCCCGGGGGGGTTCCGGCCGCTCCTCGGGGCACCGGCGGGGGGGGTGGTCGTCCGTGGCCTCCGGGCACCGGGACGTGCCGGGAGGGGTTGGGGGGCGACCCCAGGGAAGCGGCGCGGAGTGGCCCGGTCGGAGCCCCCCACATGTCCCCGGTGCCCCCCCGCTGCATCCCGGTTGTGTCCTCGGCTCTCCCCCCTGTCCCCGCTGTCCCCAGTGCATGCTGGGGTGTCCCCAGTGCCCCCAGTGCATCCCGGCTGTCCCTGGGGTGTCCCCAGTGCCCCCAGTGCATCCCGGCTGTCCCTGGGGTGTCCCCAGTGCCCCCAGTGCATCCCGGCTGTTCCTGGGGTGTTCCCAGTGCCCCCAGAGCATCTCGGCTGTCCCTGGGGTGTCCCCAGTGCCCCCAGTGCATCCCGGCTGTCCCTGGGGTGTCCCCAGTGCCCCCAGTGCATCCCGGCTGTCCCTGGGGTGTTCCCAATGTCCCCAGAGCATCTCGGCTGTCCCCAGTGTCCCCAGTGCATCTTGGTTGTCCCTGGGGTGTCCCCAGTGTCCCCACTGCACCCTGGCTGTCCCTGGGGTGTTCCCAATGTCCCCAGTGCATCCTGGCTGTCCCCAGTGCATCCTGGCTGTTCCTGGGGTGTCCCCAGTGTCCCCACTGCATCCTGGCTGTCCCTGGGGTGTTCCCAGGGCATCCTTACTGTCCCTGTTATGTCCCCAGTGTCCCCAGTGCATCCTGACTTTCCCTGGGGTGTCCCCGGTGCATCCTGGCTGTTCCCGGTATGTCCCCAGTGCATCCCGGTGTCCCTGGGATGTCCCCCACTGTCCTCCATCCCACCTGCTGGTCCCCACTGTCCCCAGTACACCCCAGCTGTCCCCTGCGTGTGTCTCTGCTGTCCCCACTGCATCCCTGACCGTCCCCAGTGCTGCCACCGCATCCCTGCCTGTCCCTGCGTGTCCCTGGCGAGTCCCAGCTGTCCTCGATGTGTCCCTGCACCCCGAGGCTGTATCTCTAGCACATCCCACTTGTCCCCGGTGTATTCCGGCTGTCCCCAGGGTGTCCTTGCTGTCCCTGCTGCATCCTGGCTGTCCCTGGGCTGTCCCCAGGCTGTCCCCAGTGTGTCCTGGCTGCCCCCAGAGCAGCCCAGCAGGGCTGGGGACACTCAGGGCTGTCACCACACGTCCCTGGGCTGTCCCCAAAGCAGCCCAGCAGGGCTGGGGACACTCAGGGCTGTCCCCCCGTGTCCCTGGGCTCGGGGTGGGGACCCTGGTGTGGGGCAGCCCAGGGCCAGCCCGTCACGGCCACGCTGGCGTGTCCTCGGCCGCGGTTTGGGCACGTGCCCTGTCCCCACACCGTGTCCCCACAGTGCCCGGGGCAGTGGGGACGAGTGACCGGGGTGGGGGTGACACCGGGGAGGGGACCTGAGCTCCGGGTGCCCCCGGCTGTCCCCGAGCCGTGTCCCCCTCCCCACAGGGACCCTCGCGCTGCCCCCGCGGGGCCCCACGCTGGGGGAGGGGACGGCCGCGCCGTCCATCTGTCGGGGCCCCCCCGGCTGTCCCCGCCGGGGGCTTGGGGGGGCCGCGGGCTGCTCTTCCCCTCCAGACGGAGCCTCACTTCCCCCCGTGACGCAGCCGGAGCCGCCGGCCCCGGGGCCGCTTCCTGCGCGGGGGGCGGGCGAGGGGCCCACGGGCACCTCGGGGACAATGGGGACCACGGGCACCCGCATGGGATCCCCCCGCGGGCTGCAGGGGACAGGGACAGCACGTGAGAAGCGTGGCCGTGCCCTCCCAGACCCTCTTCTTGTCCCCTCCATCACCCCCAGATCCTCTTCTTATCCCTTCCATCACCCCCCCCAGACCCTCCTCTTGTCCCCTCCGGCCCCCCCTTGTCCTGCCGAGCCCCCCACGCCGCGGTGCCGTGGGGTCCGGGTGAGCCGGGGCCGCGTGGCCTCGTGTGAACCCCGAGTCCCCCCAAACCTCACCCTCGTGGGGTGGGGGGTGGCGGCCACGTCCGGGGTTCACGGCCCGGCTCCTCCTGCAGCCCCGGGGGGCTCCCCGAGGGGTCCCCGGCTCCGGGGGGTCCCTCCCGAGGGTGCAGAGTTCCCCGGGGGGGGGGGTCCCTCCGTGGGGTGCCCTGTCCCCCCCGGCCGTGCCCGGTGCCGCAGGGGGGATTCCCGGTGCTTCCTCTCGCGGGCCGGTGCCCGGTGTCCCGGGGGTCCCCGCGCCGGTTTCCCCGGGGTTGGCGCTGGCGGAGCCGCGCACCGGGGGCGGCGGCGGCTCATCCCCGGCTCCTCCCCGGCCGCGGCGGGAAGGCGGAGCCGCCGCCGCCGCCTCCCAACAATAGCGCGGCCGGGCCGGGCCGGGATGGAGCCGCTGCCGCCGCCGGGACCGGCCCCGGGGCCGCGCTGAGCCGGGACGGGCGGCGCCGCCGGGAGCCCCGGGCGTGAGTGCGGGGCCGGGGCCGGGGCTCAGCGCGGGGCCGCAGCGGCGGCGGCGGCGGGGGGAGCCCCGGGGGGAGCGCGGGGTGTGCGGTACCGGGAAGGGGGGCCCGTCTGCACGCCGGCGGTTCTGTGCACCGGGGCTGCGCATCGCGGCGCCCCGGGGCCGCCGGGGTCAGCCCCCGCCCGGGGGTGCTGCACGTTCCGGTGCCCCGGGGCCGGTGCCGATGCCGGTCCCGGTGGTGCTGCGCATCCCTGTGCCCCGGTGGCGGGGCCGGAGCCGGTCTCGGGGGCGCTGCGCATGCCGGTGCCCCGGGGCTAGTCCTGATCCCGGTCCTGGGAGTCCTGCGCATCCCGGTGCCCCGGGGCTGGTCCCGGTCCCGCTCCCGGGGGTGCTGTGCGTTCCCGTGCCGGCCCAGGGCCCTCGCACCCCCAGGAAGGGGCTGGGTGGCAGGAGGGCTCCCTGTGGCTCCCAGTGCCGGTGGGGTCAGGACTCGGCCCCGGGGGTCTCCTGAGGCCTCGTCCCACCCCCCTCAGCCCCATTTTCCCGGCAGGTGACACCGTGGAGGGACAGGGCTGGGGACGCCCCGAGCCAGGTAAGGGGGGTCTGTGCTGCGCAGGGTCTGGGGGTGCCCCGGGCCGGGGGACACTGGCCAGGGCCAGCAGGGACCCTCCTGACACGTGTCCCCTGCAGCAGTGATGTCTGAGAGCGTGGCTGAGGCGCCGGGAGCCGGGAGCCCCGCGGCCCTGGGAGAGACGGGCACCAGCCATGAGCTGCTGCAGCGGCTGCGGGAGCTGGAGGTACGTGGGGATGGGACCACCGGGGCACGGGACCACCAGGCAGCCATGGCTGGTGCCACCAGGCAGCCATGGCCACCATGAAACCGTGGCCACCATGCAGCTGGTGCCAAGAGCCAGCCGTGGACCCCACAGCCCGGGCACTGCGGTGATGGGCAGCACTTTCCATGGCCCTTGTGTGCCACTGCTCCGGGGTCAACTCTACCCCTCCATCCCTCCATGAGTGGCAATGGGTCCTACCAGGAAGAGGAGGAGGGGTTCCCTTGGTGCCATGGGGGGGTCCAGGTGCCCGGGCCCCTCCACTGCATCCCCTGAGTCGTCCCTGCTCTGTCCCAGGCGGAGAACTCGGCCCTGGCCCAGGCCAACGAGAACCAGAGGGAGACGTACGAGCGCTGCCTGGACGAGGTACGGGGACACAGAGACACACACACACATGTGGGACACGTGTGCACACGTGTGCGCTGGGGCAGGGGGCTGTGTGTGCCCTCCCACACCACCCAAACCCCCCTCTGCTCCCCAGGTCGCCAACCACGTGGTGCAGGCACTGCTCAACCAAAAGGTGAGTGTCAGGAGGGCCGGGGAGGGAGTTGCGGTTCTAGGGGGAATGTTGGGGATCTGGGGGGGATGTTGGGAGTCTGAGGGGTCCTTTCTAACCTCCCACCCCCTGCCCTGGCCAGGACCTGCGTGAGGAGTGCATCAAGCTGAAGAAACGGGTGTTCGAGCTGGAGCGGCAGAACCAGGCACTGAGTGACTTGTTCCAGCAGAAGCTGCACCTCTCCACGGGGTCCCTGCCCCAGGTGTGCCTGGGGCCGTGTTGGAGCTGGGGGGGCCACAGGGCAGAGCCCCCCCAAAGCTTAACCCGCCGTCTCCCTCCTCTCCAGCTGCCTCTGCACCCGGTGCCAGTGCCCCTGGACACCCCTGTCACCCCCCAACCATGTTCTGCAGAGCAGCCGCCCCCCCCGCTGCCCCCTGGTCTCTGTGTGCCCCTGCCCGAGGTGAGTATCAGTGTCTGCAACCCCCCCTGTCCCCATGTCCCCTTCTCTGGGCTGTGGCACCCCCTCCCCTTTCCCTCTTCCCAGTGTCTGGTGTCCCTAAGCCTGTGGGACCCCATTTCCGAGGCCCACGGTGTCCTCTCCTTCCCCCTCCCTGGATCCTGGGTGTCCCCACCCACGTGCCTGTGGCATCACCCTTTCTGTGGTGTCCCTGTCCCCATTGGGTCCCCATCCCAAAGCCCACCAGGGTGTCCCCCTGGTGCCGGGGGGGTTCAGTGCCGGGTGCCCAGGGGGTGACGGTGCCCGGCCCCTGTAGGTGCTGCCGCCGGTGCCGTCGGGCAGCCCCGGGCTCAGCCCCGGTGCCCCCCCTCTGGACGCCCTGTCCCCCTTCTTCAAGAAAAAAGCCCAAATCCTGGAGGTGCTGCGCAAGCTGGAGGAGACGGACCCGCTGCTGGGGCCCCCCCCGGCCTCCCCCGGCTCCCCCGAGCCCTGCGGGGCCCCGGGCTGGCCCCCCTGCCCGCTGCGGGGGCCGGGGGCTGCGGGGGGGTGGCGGGGGGCCGAGGGCAGCCCCTGCTCCTCTCCGGAGGAAGGGGGGCCGCCGCGGGGGGCTCTGCTCAGCGCCTTGGCCGAGCGGCTGCTGCGGGGCGAGGGGGGGGGGCTGCTGCCGGCGCAACGGCGAAGCCCCCGGGGGACCCCCCCGGCAGCGGCGCGGGGACCACCCCGCCTTCCTGGGGCTCTACGCCCCGGGCGAGGAGAGCCCCGAGGGGGGCTTCGCCCCTCTCTCGCCCGGGGGGGTCCCCAACGCCCTGCCCTCCCCCGCCAAGGTGCTCAAGCTGCCCCCCCCGCCCGGGGGGCTGCGCCTCAGCCCCCAGGTCGCCCACCCCTCCAAGATCCCCTGTCGTGGCGCCCACCCCGAGGCCTCGCCGGGGCTCAGCCGCCGCGCCTCCCCCGACGCCCCCCCGGAGCCCGGCTCCCCGGAGCCCCCCGCCTTCCCCCCGCCCCACACCTTCGAGGCGGCCGAGCAGCCCCCCGGCCCCCCGGGCCCCCCGGCCGGTGCCGAGCGGGCGGCCGCCTCCCCCCCCAGCTCCCGCCGCGGCACGGGGGGCTCGGCCCCCGCCCGCCGCCCCGGCAAGAAACCCCCCGAGCCGGGCTACCTGCCCTTCAAGGAGCGCCTGGCTGCCCTGGGCAAGCTGCGGGGGGCCGAGGGCCGTGAGCCCCCCGGCCCGGGGCGACCTGAGCGGGGCCACGGGGCCGAGCTGCGCCCCCCACCCCGGGGGGGCATGGGGGGCAGCCTCAAGCACCCCGAGCCGGCGCACGGCACAGAGCCCCTGGCCCGCTGCTACTCCTCCGGCTCCATGGGCGACCCCGGCAAGGCGGGGGGCAAGGGGCGCGCGGCCACCGGCAGGACCCCCCCGCGGGCCCCCCCGGCGCCCCCCGCCAAGTCCTCCCGCAGCCCCCACGGCAGCCCCACCAAGCTGCCCACCAAGACGGGCACTGGCAAGGCCGGGGCGCCGCGGGCCGAGGAGCCTTCGGGCGCCAAGGCGGGCGGGGGTCCCCACAAAGCCCCCGCGGCCCCCGAGCCCACGGGGCCGGCGCCGGGCGCCGCGGGGCACTCGGCCATCGAGGAGAAGGTGATGAAGGGCATCGAGGAGAACGTGCTGCGGCTGCAGGGGCAGGAGCGGGCGCCGGGCGCCGAGGCCAAGGGCAAGGCCGGGCTGGCGAGTTGGTTCGGGCTGCGGCGCAGCAAACTGCCCGCGCTCAGCCGGCGCGGGGACGGCGGGCGCGGGCGCGAGTGGGCCGGGACCCCCGCGCCCCTGCGCAGGGAGGTCAAGTTGGCCGCCCGCAAGCTGGAGGCCGAGAGCCTCAACATCTCGAAGCTGATGGAGAAGGCGGAGGACCTGCGGAAGGCGCTGCGGGAGGAACACGCCTTCCTGCAGGGGCTGGCGCTGGAGAAGGGCAGACCCCGCGGGCCCCCCCGCGGCCCCGGCCCCCTCCCCGTCATGTACCAGGAGGTGACGGCCGAGACCTTCATGCAGCAGCTGCTGGACAGGTGAGCGCCCACCCGGGTCCCCTCGGGGTGGGGGCGAGCGGGGGGTGTCCTGACGTGTTGTCCCCCTCCAGGGTGGACGGGAAGGACGTTCCCTACGAGACTCGCCTGGAGCACAAGCGGGAGCTCTGTGACCTCCGGCGGGTCCCCCCCGACGCCAAAGACCCCCGGCTCTGCCGCCCGCCCCGCAACGGCATCGTGGGGCACCTGCGGGAGCCCCCGGACAAGGTGAGGACCCCCCCAGCCCCCAGGCCCCCTCTTGGGGGGGATCCCCAACCCCTCACCCTCCATGCCCCTGCAGGTGCCGGACGTGGGGCTCCGGGACGAGCTGCCGTCGGACGAGAGCTTGTCTGAGTCGGGGACATCGCAGCACTTCGCCGGTGAGGGGGTGACCAGGGGGGTTATGGTGTGAGGGGGCACCAGGGTGGTCCCCCCCACCCCAGCACTGACCCCTCCGCCCGTGCCGCAGCCTGCGGGTCGCTGACACGGACGCTGGACAGCGGGATCGGGACCTTCCCGCCCCCCGACTACGGGGGGGTCCCAGCCAAGAGCACCCCCAAACCGCGGGGCCGCCCCGAGGCGCTGCCCGGGGCTGTGCCGGCCGCCGCCACCAAAGTGCCGCGCAAGGCCCGGACGCTGGAGCGGGAGGTGCCCAGCGCCGAGGAGCTGCTGGTGCCCGGGAAACACCGGAGTGCCCCGGGGGGCCGCCCCCCAGCACCCCCCGGCCCGCACGGGCACCGCGCCGCGCCCCAAGGTGGGTGTCCCCCCCCGGGCAAGGGGTGTGCCCCACGCTTGGCTCCCCCACGACGGGGGCACCGGGGTGGGCCCTGAGGCCAACGCTGCCCCTCTGTATCCCACAGACACCGGGGATGACACCGGGAAGCCGCGGCGTGTCCAGCAGAGCAAGAACTGGACCTTCCCCAACGCCAAAGCCTGCGGTGCTGCCGACCCCTTCCTGTGCCCCTCCGGGGGGCTGGAGGGGCTGCACCGGCCCGTGCAGGTAAGGGGGGCTGTGGGACCCCTGAAACCCTGGCATGGGGACCCTAAAACAGTGGTGTGGGGACCCTCAAACTCTGGAGGACTCCAAAACCCCGACATGGGGACCCCAGACCCTCCTGCCCTCACTGCCACGGGGGGCCATGGAGAGTGGACATGGGGGGACTCACCAGAGCTCTGGAATCCTTTGCCACGTCCTCACGTGCCCCAGTGGGGGTGACAAGGCCCTGTAACATCTTGGGGGGATGAGGGTTTCCTCCCATGGGGTCCCCCCACAATAAGGAGATGGCGGTGGGTGTGGTGAGCACCGGTGGGGAGGGGGGAGCACGGGCAGCCCCCCCTGCCCACCCTGTCCCTCCCCAGGCACCCGTGTGCAGCCCGGCCGGGCGTCGAGGGGCGTCCCCGGAGGCCCCCCCGCCGCTGCCCCCCGCCCTGAGCGCCAGCAGCAGCCGGACCCCCAGTGCCTCGGACGTGGGGGACGAGGGCAGCACAGAGGCCCGGTCCCGGGACGGGGGGCACGGCCCCCCCGGGCTGGAACACTCCGAGTCCCTCAGCGACTCGCTCTACGACAGCCTCTCCTCCTGCGGCAGCCAGGGCTGAGCCCCCCCGGCCGCGCTCCCACGTCTTCCACCCCCCTCCCCACTGCTCCTGCTCCCGCTCTGGGGGTGCTGCCTGGACTGGGGGGTCCCGCTGTCCTGTGTCCCCCCCTTCTCCCGGCTCTCTCCGATGGTGCTATGGCCCTGTACAGCCCCCACCGATGGGTTTTTAACTCAATAAAGCTGCCCCCCCCCCCGGGTTATTTATATACGTGACGGTGCAGCCGCTGCCTCCCCGCGCCGGAGGGAGGGACAGGCGGACGTGGGGATGGAGGGACGGACAGACGGACGCGGGAGATGGAGGGAGGGGGCCGAGAGTTTGGAGTCTTGAGCGGTTTTATTGAATCATCCCGGTGTACAAAGAGCGGAGACGGCGGGATTTGGGAGCGCTGGGAACCGCGACGTCCCCGCGGCCCCTCCCAGCACAGCTTCACTTCTTGGCACTGGTGCTAAAGGGGGAGGCTCCGCCGCTGAGTTTGGCTGGGGGGGGGGTCCCACCAAACCCCCCCACGGCTGGTTTTGGGGCTCTCACGGCTTCCCGGGGCAGGAGAACGTTCTGGGAGCCAGCGGGGCTGGGGACAAACCTCCATGGAAAGGGGACATGTGGGTGACCCCCCTGAGGGCCATGGGCCGGGGGGGGAGTTGGGGGGGCTGTGGGGGAGCCAAACTCCAGCAGGACCCACAAATTGGCCAATTTTTAATCAAAAAAAAAAAAAAAAAAGAAAAAAAAAGAAAAGCCGAACGAGAGAAAAAAACCCACGAGGTGCGAAAGCTTCCGGCTGCTTCCTGGGCAGCAAAGCACAGCCCCTTTAATGACAGGGAGGGACAGGAGGGGACACGGGGACACAGGGACGGCTCCGCCTCGTCCCGGAGCCGCTTCACTTCTTCTCCTTCTTCTTGTTCTGCAAGAGGAGAGGCGGCCACGGTCACCACTGGGGCTGTCCCCCACCCCACAGGGCAGCTCTGCCCCCTGTCCCCCACCCCACAGGGCAGCTCTGCCCTCTGTCCCCCACCCCACAGGGCAGTTCTGTCCCAGGACCCCTCACCCACCTCGGACATGCCCAGGATCATCAGGAGCTCCCGGAAGATGTTGACGAAGTCGAGGAAGAGATCCACGCAGTGCCTGTGGGAGAGAGGGATGCGTGCTCGGGGGGGGGCCACCCTGTGCCCTGTGCCCTGTGTCCCCCCCCTCGTGTCCCCAGCACCCACCAGATGTAATCCTTGTCCCCGTTCTCCGCCTTCTCGATGATGAGCTGCGTGTCGAAGAGCACGAAGCCGCACATGATCATCAGAGCCACGTACAGGTTGGCCTGTGGGGAGGAGAAGGGGGCATGAGGTGGGGACAGTCCCCTGCTGGGCTCACCTGTCTGTCTGTCCGTCCGTCCTCAGTGGACTCACCGTGAAGACCCAGGTGGATCTCACGAAGGCATTAACCAGGGAGGAGAGGAGGAGCAGGGAGAGCCCGGAGAGCAGGAAACCTGCAGCGAGAGAGGGCAGGGAGTGAGGCCTGGGCCCTGCCCACCCAGGGGAGCCCCTGGACTCCCTGAGAGTCCCCCCCAAAGCCCCTCTCACCTCCCAGGTAGAGGTAGCTGCGGCGCCGGGCGTACAGGGCGCTCAGGGAGAAGCAGGCGAAGATGGTGGCAGTGCCCAGGAAGGCGGTGGGGATGATGCTGGGGGGGAGGAGACAGGGGTCAAAGGGGTCTGGGAGGCAGCTCGGGGTGGGAAGAGGGTCTAGGGGGCGATGGGGACACACACTCCTACCTGGGGTTGATGGAGATGCACATTTGCAGGAGGGGTCCCAGGTTGGTGCCTGGAAGGACAGAGCTGGGTGTCACAGGAGGCGTTTTGGGGGCTGGGGTCCCGCAGGATGTGAGGGGGGGTCCCCGGTGCCCACCCACCTGTGAGGAAGGCGAAGGCAACCAGCATCCCCAGCCGCTTCTGCTCGGTCTCGCGGTTGTGCGGGGTGGCCGTGAGCCAAACCATCAGTCCCAGCGCACCCAGGCCGGTCAGGAGCCCAAACTGGGGAGGGGGAAGAGACACGTGAGGGCTGGGCATCGCCCCACCCGGGGGGTGGCAGAGCTGGGGTGCCCCCCAAAGGGCCCTCACCTGGAACAGGTGGGTCACCATGTTGACGTAGGCGCCCGCGGCCGCCACGAACATGCAGAGGGCGAAGCTGCCATAGACCCTCTTCAGGTGCTCCTGAGTGGAGGCCGAGCTGTGGGCGAGGGGAGGGGGTGTGAGGGGGGCAGAAGGGGCTGGCGCAGTCCCCCCTGGCCCCCCTGCCCTGCCCGGGGGTGTCACTCACATGTGGGAGAACTTGAAGAGGGCGTCGAAGTTGATGCTCCGGTCGAAGACGTTCATGGTGCCAGGCTGGGATGGGCCCAGGGCCGCTCCGCAGGGTGCAAGCTGTGAGGGGACAGGGGGGGTCAGGGGGCACCAGAGCCCTCCCATGCTCCCCCCAGGAGCCGGGTGGGAGCCCAGGAGCAGCAGAGCGAGCGGCAGGAGCTGGGAACTGCCCGGGCTGCAGAGCCTCCCTGGCCCAGCTGGTGCAAGCGCTGCCGGCTGTTGCGAGGCCCACGGGGACCCCCCGGGTGTTGCGGGGCTGTTGCAAAGCCGGCACGGCCCCCGGGGACCCCCCCGGGGGGGTTGTTTCGAGGTCCGGGAGAGCCCCCCTGGGAAGGCCCCGGTGCCGCGGGAGCGCTGCCGGCAGCTGGAAATGTCGCTGCGCCAGGTGACTATTAGTGCCCGTAATGACGTCCCCGGAGGTGGCTCCGGCAGCAGGAGGCTCCCGGCAGGGCCTCTTCCTCCCCTTCCTCCTCCTCCTCCTCCTCCTCCTCCTCGTCCGGCCGGCTCAGCCGGCTCTGTCCCCTCTGGCACCTGCGGGAGTCCGACCTGCCCGGCCAGTGGCACGAGCCACCTGTCCCCGAGGGACACGGGGGACCCAAAAGGGCCCGAGGGGGTGCGGGATGGGGGGTTTTAACCAGGACACCCCCAGCGCAGGGAGGATCTGGGGGGGGGGTTTCTCATCCTGCCACACCGGCACAGCCCGGGGACAGCGACACCGGGCTGGTGACACCACGGGGCAGGTGCCACCAGGCCATGGGGACCCCCCGGGTCACCCCCCGGCGGGGCAGGGGCGGAGGTGCGGCCATGGGGACAGTCCCCGCCGGGCTGTGACGGCTGGCGGTGTGTGACAGGGCTGTCACAGGGGTGTGGCAGGGGTGTGGCAGGGGTGTGACAGGTCCCCCCCCCGGTGTTAACACCCCCCCGGGGCCGGGGCCGCCGGGGCCAGCCCGTTCCATCAGGCAGGTCCCGCTGGGTGTCGGTCCCGGGGCGGCAGAAGGACCCGGTGCCGGACCCCAGCCCCCCCTTCCCGGCTCCCCTCGGAGCCCCCCCGGCCCCAGCGCCGCTTTCGCTTTCGCCGGTGCCGCCCCCGCTCGGGCCCGAGCGACCTTTACCCGCGGCTTTCTGCGCCCGGCCCAGGCGCTGCCCCGCCGCTTCCCCTCCTCCCCCCGCTCCCCCAGCCCCGATTCCCTCCGATCCCCCACGGTAGAACCGGGCGGAGCCCCACCGGGGCCCGATCCGCGCGCGCCCCCTCTGCCGCGGGGCCTGGGGGGTGCGGGACCCCCCGGATAGCCCCGAGAGGGCTGCTTTAGGGGGGTTCCCTGGCTCCGCAGCCCCCTCGGACCTCCCGGACCCTTCTCTGGACCCCCCGTCCCGGTCCGGGCCCCCCCGTCCCGCGCCCCCCGCCCGCACCTGCGCCGCGTCCGTCGCCCGTGCCAGGCCTCGAGCGCCGCGCACCGCCCCCCGCCGCCGATTGGCTGAGCCCTCTCCTGGTCCCGCCCTCCGCCTCGTCCCATTGGCTTTCGCGGGCCCCGGGGGCGGGGCCCGGCGCGCGCCGCCGTTACCGCCCGAGCCGCGCCCGAGCGCCGCCGTTGGGCCGCGCCGAGCCCCGCCCCGCAGAGCTCGAACGCGACGCTGATTGGCTGCCGCGGGCCCGGATCTGGCCAATGGGAGCGCTCCGTTCTCTGCGGGGGCCTTCTCGAGCCCCCCCGCGGTGGCGCGGCCGCACCCCGGGGCGCCCCCTGGCGGCGCCGCCGGGACCGGCAGCGGCGGGGGCGGGACCGGGACCGGGCGGGACCGGGAGGGACCGGGCGGGGCGGGGGGGGGGCGGGACCGGGAGGCGGCGGCGGCGGCAGCGCCGGACACGACGGGCTGAGCCTCCCCCGCCGCCCCCCGGTGCCTGGGCCCGGGATGGGGAACGTGGAGAGCGCGGACGGGGAGGCACTGCCCCGGGGCCCCGGAACGGCGGCAGGCCACCCGGGGGGGCCCGGACTGTTCGCCCCGGGCAAGATGCCGATGCCGGAGCCCTGCGAGCTGGAGGAGCGCTTCGCTCTGGTGCTGGTGAGAGGCCGACTCCCGCCGCTCCCCCCCGCGGTTACCGGTGGGCTCCTCCGGTTCCCGGTGCGCCCCCGCGGTGCGCTTCCACCGTACTCCGTCCCCGCGCCCCCTCCGGGTCCCGCTGCGCCCCCCCGGTCCGCCCCTTCCCGGGACCCCTCCCGATGCGCCCACCCGGGCCACGGGGCAGGCACCGGGCACCGCCGGGACGACACCGGCGCCCGGAGCCACCGGGGACGGGTGGGGAGCGCTGGTGCCCGCGGGGATGGGCAGTGGCCTCGGGGCCGCGGGGAATACCCCGCCCGGGACAGCCCCGGGGGGTGACGCCACTCCCGGTGCCACCGGCGGGCCCCCTGAGGCCCCGGGGACTTTGTGAACCGGGAAAGTCCCGTCGGGGCGGCGAGCGGGGTTTCGGGAGGCGGGTCCCCGTGGTTGCGGGGGTCCCCAGGGCTGGGGTTCCCCCTTGGGTGCCGATTCCCGGTGGAGGCGGGGGTTCCCGGTGGGTGCGGGTGTTCCCGGTGAGCGCGGGTCCCCCGCGCGGTCCCCGGCCCGTTGTCACGGACGGGGCGGTGGCCACCCCGCCGCGGTCACCGGCCCAGCCCGCCGGTGCCACCGCATCCCCGGGACGTGACTCGGCAGTGCCCCGTCCCCACCCCGTGCCACCGGTGCCATCGGGACCCCCAATACTGCGGGAGGGAACCCACCGGCGCCGGGCTCGCGGCGCGGGCCGTCCCGGTGGCCCCTCCGCGTCGCCGGCTTTGTTTGGCGGGGGAGACGCACCGTGACCGGTGACACCGGTGCCCCCCGGTCCCCGACGCCCGGCCCCGCCGTCCCGGTGGGGGCCGCCGCCAGCGGAAGCCGCGGCCAGGCAGGAAATGCCGTGTGGTCCCACGGGGCTCTGGAAGCCGAAACCGGAGGGCATCGGGGGGGGCATCGGGGGGCACCGGCACCGCCGGCGTGGGCGCGTCCCGCCGGTGACCGAGCGGCTCCCGCCCGCGGCGCCGCTGCCCGTCCCGCATCCCACGCGGGGCGGATGCGGCCGCCGGTCCCCGCGGGGCCGGTGGCGGGGGGGACACGTCCTGCCGGGCGACACCGATACCGGGGAGGGGCTCAGTTTGGAGGGTTGTTGCACACACCCCCCCTCACCTCCCAAAATGTCCCCCGCGCCCGTCGGCAGCGCCCGGTGCCGTCCCGACTGCTGCCGGGGGTGGAAAATATTCCATCATGTGATGGAGCTCCGGCGGCCCCCGGACGGGAGGATCCGCCCCGGTGCCCCCCAGCCCCAGGATGCGCTCCAGCCCCGGTACCGCCGTTCCCCGGGGGGGTTCGGCCCCCGGGACAGCCGTGGGGGCTCCCGGTGGGGGCGGCGGCGGAGGAAGTGCCCGGCCGGGAGCGGCCGCGCTCCCACCACAAAGGCAGGAAACCGAGCGGCGGGAACGCCGGGGCGGGCGGCTGCGCTTCAAAGCCCCCCGGTGCCCCCCCGATGCCCCCGAGACCCCACCCGGGGTCTCCGTGTGTCCCTTCCGCCTCCGTCTCCGGGAGGGCCCTGGGATTTCGCCTGTGGTCCGGGGGGAATAAACGGAGACCTGTGGGGAGGGAACGGGTGCCCCTTTTGGGGGCAGTTTTGGGGGGCCCCCGTGCTGGCGGTGACGTCCCCCGTGGGCCCGCGGGACCCCTGCCCGGGGGTGTTCGGTCTCGCCCAGTGTCTGTATCCCGGTTTCCTGCGGCTTTGTGGGATCGGGATGAGCAGGGGAGGGATAATTTTAGCTGCCAAGGGGCGGGTGGAGCGGTGGCAGTGACCGGCTCCCGATAACGGGGCTGCCCGGACCTGCGTCACCGGGGTGACATCACTCACGGGGGTGGCATCGCCCACCGGGATGGCATCGTGTGCTGTGACGGCATCTCCCGCGGGGGTGGCACTGCCCCAATCCCGCGGCCATCCCGCATCCCCGGTGCCCCCTGGGACGCTCCCTTTGTGTCCCCTGTGCCACATCCCGCACTGTGGGGTCCTGGGGTCCCCCGTGGGGCTTCCCGGCGTCCTGGTGAGCCAGCACCGGTGCCTGGCCTTGTGCCCAGTGCCTCAGTGAACTGGGACCGAGGCCAGGTCTCGTGCCCGGTGTCCTGGTGAGCTGTCACCGGTGCCAAGTCTCGTGCCCGGTGTCCTGGCGAGCCGGCACCGGTGCCCGACCTCGCCGCGGTCGGGAGCGGAGGCTGCGGTTGCCGCGCGGAAGCGGGTGCAGACAGGAAGGACACGTCGGGGATGGGGAGATTTGGTGCTGCCCGCAAGCTGGCACGTGGCCCTGTTGGCACTGCTGACACTGCTGTCCCTGTGCCACATCTGTGCCCACCGGTGCCGGTGACCCTGGCTGTGCCATGGGCCTGAGTGCCCTTAAGGGGGACCCTGGCTGCGTTGTGGGTGCTTTTTGGGTCTGGGTGCCCCCGGGGGGCACAGTGTCCCCGTGTCCCCAGGGTGACACCTCCGCTCTGCCCCCAGAGCTCCATGAACCTGCCCCCGGACAAAGCCCGGCTCCTGCGCCAGTACGACAACGAGAAGAAGTGGGACCTCATCTGTGACCAGGTGGGGGCTGAAGGGTCCCAGGCATCCTGGGGGGGGGTGTGGGTGAGCTGTGCTGCTGTCCCAGTGTCACCAACGCCCCCCCTCGTCCCCTCCAGGAGCGGTTCCAGGTGAAGAGCCCCCCCCACGCCTACATCCAGAAACTGCGCAGCTTCCTGGAGCCAGGTGTCACACGGAAGGTGAGGGACCGGGGGGGGGCCTGGGAGGGGCCCAGGGGTCTGGGGGGCTCTGAGGGGGCACAGCTCAGCCTTGCTCTGCCCCCAGAAGTTCAGGAGGAGGGTTCAGGAGTCGACCAAAGTGCTGCGTGAGCTGGAGATCAGCCTGAGGACGAACCACATCGGGTGAGTGGGGGGTCCCAGGGAGGGGCTGTGGGGTCCTAGTGTGGGGTGTGGGGTCCTGGGGGAGGGTGCAGGGTCCCAGGGTGGGGTGCAGGGTCCCAGGGTGGGGTGCAGGGATGCGGGGGGGCTCTGGGGTCTCGTCACCAGCCCCGCACAGCTGCAAGGGAAGCCGGAGGCGCTGCAGGAACTGGGCCGGTTCCTGCCCCGGCCCGCGGGCAGGTCCCGGGGGCGGATGCCGGGGCGGATGGGCCGGCGATGACGCCCTGGACGAGGCAGCGTGGCCAGATCCCGCCTGGCTCCTCCTGGCACCTCAGGGCTCGGTCGGCACCGTCCCCGAGCCGGTGACACCCCGATCCTCCCCAGGATGCCCCGGGGGCAGTGCGGGGCGGCGGGAGGGACGGGGCGGTCCCGGGGGTGTCGGGGCCGTCAGCGGCGGGTGCCCGGTCGCGCCCGCGTGCCCGGGGCGGCTCGTGCACGTGCTGGGCTCTTCCCCGCCGCCGGCCCCGCTCGTCCCTGCCCACGGACCCAAAATAGCAGCAGCCGGAGACAGGAAACGGCGAGGGGCTGGCGGCGGCAGGAAAGGGGCAGCTGCGGCCCCCCCGGCTCCCTGACGCGGGGCCGTGGGCAGGCGTGGGGACCCCCGGCGCTCCTGGGTGGAGCCCCCACCCCACGCACCCCACTCCGTGCACCCCAACCCCCTTCCACACCCCTCCTTGCCCCTGGGCACAGCACCTCACATGTGCACTCCGACACCCTGCCCCCAGGAGTCGGGGCACCCCGAAGCCCCCCCACCACGGGGTTCCCGGGGTGGGGGTGCAGCAGCCCCAGCACCCACCTCTGTTTCCCGCCCGCGCCGAGCCCTCCCCGCCCTGCAGCCCGCAGATAACCCCACACCGGCACTGGCACCGGCGATAGCACAGAGGCTGCAACTGCCACGGCAGCCCCGGGATGTCCCACCCCCCTCACCGTCCCTGCGCCACGACGGGGGATCCCTGTGGTGGAGGGGGTCGTGCCGGGGGGGGGGTCCCGACCCCTGCGGGCCCTGATGGGTTCCTGGTGCCGCAGGTGGGTGCGGGAGTTCCTCAACGACGAGAACAAGGGGCTGGACGTGCTGGTGAACTACCTGTCCTTCGCCCAGTGCGCCGTCATGTGAGTGGGGTCGGGGGGCCCTGGGGGATGGGGGGAGGTCCTGGTCCCTGTAGCAGCCCCCTGCTGTGGGCAGCCGATGCTGGTTGGTCCCTTATCATCCCTGGGACACCACAGGGGGGACCCGCTTGCAGTGGGGTCCCGAGGGACAAGGGATGCTCAGCCCCCTTCCTGCCCACCCTGAGGGTCCCAGAGCCACCTTCGTGCCTGTCCCTGCCCCGCTGCCCCCCCTGCCCCCCGCCTCAGCGCTTGCCTCTGTGTGCCCCCTTGCCAAAGCCGTGTGCCCCCTTGCCAAAGCCTTGTACCCCCCCCGCCGCACGCGTGTGTCCCCCCCCCTCCTCCAGGTTGGATTTTGAGGGCCTGGAAGGCGGCGAGGACGGCGCGCTGGAGAAGCTGCGCGCCTGGAGCAGGTCCATCGAGGATCTGCAGCACCCCAGCGCCCTGCCCGCCCCCTTCGCCAGCAGCCTGGCCCGCTCGGCCCGCCAGACCGCCCTACGGTACGTACCCGGGGGGACACCCACCGTGGGGGCACGTCCCACTGGGGGGGCGCGTCCTGCTGTGGGGGTACGTCCTGCCGGGGGGCTCTGGCTGGCCACGGCGCTGCCGCTTGCTGCGTGCCGTGCCACGTGCCGGTGTGCCACGGCGTGTCCCAGTGTGCTGTGCCACGTGCCGGCGTGCCACTGTGTGTGCCAGTGTGCCACTGTGTGTGCCAGCGTGCTGCAGCGTGTGCCGTCGTGCCCCGCGCCGTGTGCATCGCACCACGCCACGTGCAGCGCCCGGAGCTCGGGCTGAGCCTCGCCCACGGCGTGGCCGTGCCGTGGCACGTGCCGCGTGTGCCGCGTCCTGCGCTGCCTCGCGCGTCCCGCCCTGCCCGTGCTCCGCCCGCCCCTGCTCTGGCTCTACCCCCGGGGTAACGCGCCCCATCTCTGCTTCCAGGGCCGGGTGCCCCCTCTCTGGCTGTGCTCTCTCTCTCTCTCCTCCGCGCCCACCTCGCCGCCCGCCCGCCCGCCGGGTAAGTACCGGCGTCCCGGGGCCGGCCCGGCGCTCGCGGCGGCTCCGCGTCTGCAGCCTCTGTCCCTCTCGCCCTCCGACCTCTTCTCTCTGCCTCTGCCCCTCCTAAAGCCCTGCTGTCCCCACGCTGTCCCCGCCCCGTCCCTCGGTGAGCGCTGGCGGTGCAGCCCCGCGGGCGAGGGTCCCACTCACCGCGTGTCCCGTGCCCCCCAGCTACGGGACCCTGCCCAGCCGCCGGGCGCTGAAGAACTCGCGCCTGGTGAGCCAGAAGGACGACGTCCACCTCTGCATCATGTGTCTGCGGGCCATCATGAACTACCAGGTACTGTCACCCCGCGGTGGGGACGCCGCTGTCGCCGCTGTCGCCGCGGCTGACGGTGCCCCTGCTCCGTCCCCGCAGTACGGCTTCAACCTGGTCATGTCCCACCCTCACGCTGTCAACGAGATCGCCCTGAGCCTCAATAACAAGAACCCGAGGTAAGGGGGGGGTCTGGCAGGACGGGGGTCCCGGTGCTGGCCGGGGGTGACGGTGACGCTGTGCCCAGGATGAAGGCGCTGGTGCTGGAGCTGCTGGCGGCCGTGTGCCTGGTCAGGGGGGGCCACGAGATCATCCTCGCGGCCTTCGACAACTTCAAGGAGGTACGAGGGGAATGGGAGCGGCAGGACCAGGCTGGGATGGTGGGACTGGGGGGGAGGCAGGACCAGGCTGGGAGGGGGGCACCAGAATTAGGCTGGGATTGGGGAGCAGGACTCAGGGAATGGAGAAATGGGGGACGCCAGGAGAAGGCTGGGATGGGGAGCCTGGAGCACATGGGATGGGGGGATCAGGGAGGATGAGGACCGGGTGGTCTGGGGGCACCAGGACCAGAATGGGATTAGGAAACCGGAGCCCAGGAGACAGGGGGGGAGGCCAAGTCAGGATAACCCTGTGTCCGCTGCCTGCCCAGGTGTGCAAGGAGAAGCATCGCTTCGAGCGGCTCATGGAATACTTCCGCAACGAGGACAGCAGCATCGACTTCATGGTGGGACACCCTGTCCTGGGCGAGGGGGAGGGTCTTTGCGGGGGGTCAGGGGGGGCTCCCAGTGACCCCAGGTGACCCCTGCCCGCAGGTGGCCTGTATGCAGTTCATCAACATCGTGGTGCACTCGGTGGAGGACATGAACTTCCGCGTCCACCTCCAGTACGAGTTCACCAAGCTGGGGCTGGAGGAGTTCCTGCAGGTACGGGGGGGTGTCAGGGCTCGGGGGGGGGGTCACCCCACAGGGCCCCCCCATCCCTGACGCCGCCCCCGTGCCCGCAGAAGTCGAGGCACACGGAGAGCGAGAAGCTGCAGGTGCAGATCCAGGCGTACCTGGACAACGTTTTTGACGTGGGGGGGCTGCTGGAGGACGCCGAGACCAAGAACGTGGCCCTGGAGAAGGTGGAGGAGCTGGAGGAACACCTGTCCCACGTACGTGAGCACGGGGGGATGCAGGGACCTTGTGGGGTCCCGGGGGGGGTCAGTGGTGACACCTGGGGGGTCCCTGAGGGGGTGTCACAGCCATGTCCACCCCCCCAGCTAACAGAGAAGCTGCTGGACCTGGAGAACGAGAACATGATGCGGGTGGCGGAGCTGGAGAAGCAGCTGCTGCAGCGGGAGAAGGAGCTGGAGGTGGTCAAAGTGCGTGGGGGGCCACGGGGGGGGGGCTGAGGGGAGCGGGGAGGGGTCCCGACCCCCCCGGCCTGACGCTGGCTGTCCCCAGGAGACCTACGAGCACACGAGCCACCAGGTGCACACGCTGCGGCGGATGATCAAGGAGAAGGATGAGGCTTTCCGGCGCCGCTACGGCTCCGAACCGCCCCCCGTGCCCGGCGCAGAGTCCCCCCCCCAGCCCGAGCCCGAGCCCCTGGAGGAGACCCTGCGGCTCCCAGTCCTGCCCCCCGTGGAGGCCGCGCCCCCTCCACCCCCCCCGCCGCCCCCCCTTCCGCCCCCCGCGCCCCCACTCCCAGGTGAGGAGGGGGAGCCCCCCGGGGCGTCCCCCAAAATGGGGCAGCCCCGAGCTGGGCTGTCCCCAGGGGTGGGAGGGGGGGGCTCTCAAAGTGGGGTGTCCCTCGTGCTGGGCTACTCCAGAGGGTGGGGGGAGTCCCCAGAATTGGGGTCTCACCCTCTCGTGGCTTCACAGGGAAGTGCCCCCCGGCCCCGCCGCTGCCCGGGGCTTCGCCCTCCATCGCCCTCACCGTCGGGCTCTCGGGTAAGGGAGGGTGATGGGACTGTGGGCGTGGGGACAGGGACGGTGCAGGGACTGTGGGAATGGGGACAGAGAGGACATGGGGACCAGGGAGACAGGGACAGGGGACAGGCACCGTGAAGGAATCAGGACGGGGACAGGGAGCGTGGAGGCATTGTGGGGACAGGGGACAGGGAAGGGGAAGGGTTGCAGGCACCAGGGTGTCAGGATTACAATCCCCAAGGAACACCCCGTTCAGGAACAGGGATGGGGTGGCCCAGGGGATGGTGACGCCAGACTCAGATGGCTCAGGGTGGGCACAGGACCTGTCCCCCCTCCTCCTGCTGCCCCGGGGGGTGCTGAGCCGGCTCCCACCCCTCTGGCAGCCATCCGGATCAAGAAGCCCATCAAGACCAAATTCCGGTTGCCCGTGTTCAACTGGACGGCGCTGAAGCCCAACCAGATCAGCGGGACCGTGTTCAGCGAGCTGGACGACGAGCGGGTGCTGGAGGTGAGCCCAGGACCCCCTCCTGAGCCCCCTGGGTGGGCACCAGCACCCCCTCACCCACCTGTGACCCCCCTCGTCCCCCCCAGGACCTGGACCTGGAGCGCTTCGAGGAGCTGTTCAAGACCAAGGCGCAGGGCCCGGCGCTGGACCTGGTGTGTGCCAAGAGCAAGGCGGCGCAGAAAGTGGCCACCAAGGTGACGCTGCTGGAGGCCAACCGTGCCAAGAACTTGGCCATCACCCTGCGCAAGGCCGGGCGCGGCGCCGACGAGATCTGCCGGGCCATCCACACGTATGTCCCCATGTGGGGGGGGAACAGGGGATAGGGGGGCAGGGAGGGCTGGTTGGTGTTGCAGGGGGGCTGGAGGGATTCAGGGGATCTGGTTGGGATTTAGGGAGTCTGGCTGGGATTCAGGGGTTCGGGCAGGTTTCGGGGGGGGCCAGGCTGGGGTTCGGGGCTCCCGGCCCAGGCACTGCCCCGAGCTGCTCCCTGACGTTGTGGGCGCGGGGCAGGTTCGACCTGGCGACGCTGCCGGTGGATTTCGTGGAGTGCCTGATGCGGTTCCTGCCCACGGAGGCCGAGGCCAAGGCGCTGCGCCAGTACGAGCGCGAGCGGAAGCCGCTGGAGGAGCTGGCGGACGAGGACCGGTTCATGCTGCAGTTCAGCAAGGTGGAGAGGCTGCCCCAGCGCATGGCCATCATGGCCTTCCTCGGCAACTTCGCCGAGAACGTCCAGATGCTGACGCCGGTATGGAGCCGGGAAAGGGGGGGTTGTTCCTGCTGGACCCCCCCCAGCCCTGGCTGAGCCCCCCCCGTGCTGTCCCCCTGCAGCAGCTCAACGCCATCATCGCGGCCTCGGCCTCCGTCAAGTCCTCCCAGAAGCTGAAGCACATGTTGGAGGTGGGGACAGGCTGGGTGGGGGTCCTGGGAGAAGGGGGGGGGTCCTGTGGGGGTCCCACTCTCTCCTGACCTCCCAATCCTGCTGCTTTGCACTCCCCATCCCCGGTGCTTCGCCCCTGCAGATCATCCTGGCGCTGGGCAACTACATGAACAGCAGCAAACGCGGCGCCGTCTACGGCTTCAAACTGCAGAGCCTGGACCTGGTGGGCAGCCCCTGCCCCCTCATCCCCCTCCCTGGCTCCCTGGGACCCCCTGGGGGGGTCCCATCCCACAGCGCTGACCCCCCCCCCTCCCCAAATCCTGCTGCAGCTCCTGGACACCAAGTCGACGGACAGGAAGATGACGCTGCTTCACTTCATCGCGCTGACGGTGCGGGAGAAGTACCCGGAGCTGGCGACCTTCTGGCAGGAGCTGCACTTCGTGGAGAAGGCAGCAGCAGGTGCCCCCCCCGTGCCCACAGCCCCCCCCTCACTGCGCCCACACCTCAGAGCCCCTGACCCGCCCCGTGTCTCCCGCAGTGTCCCTGGAGAACGTGCTGCTGGACGTGAAGGAGCTGGGCCGGGGGATGGAGCTGCTGCGGCGGGAGTGCGGGATGCACGAGAGCGCCGTGCTCCGCTCCTTCCTGGGGGGCAACGAGGGGCAGCTGGAGCGGCTGCAGCGGGACGCACGCACGGCCGAGGTGAGGGCGGCTCATTCCTGGTCCTGCCTGGACCTTGGGCACAGTGGGGCATCCTCACCTTGCTCTGCACGATCCTTGTGCATTCCTGGGCATCCTCACCTTGCTCTGCACGATCCCTGTGCATTCCCGGGCATCCTCACCTTGCTCTGCACGATCCTTGTGCATTCCTGGGCATCTTCACCTTGCTCTGCACGATCCTTGTGCGTTCCTGGGCATCCTCACCTTGCTCTGCACGATCCTTGTGCGTTCCTGGGCATCCTCACCTTGCTCTGCACGATCCTTGTGCGTTCCTGGGCATCCTCACCTTGCTCTGCACGATCCTTGTGTGTTCCTGGGCATCTTCACCTTGCTCTGCACAGTCCTTGTGTGTTCCTGGGCATCCTCACCTTGCTGTGCATGATCCTTGTGCGTTCCTGGGCATCCTCACCTTGCTCTGTACAGTCCTTGTGTGTTCCTGGGCATCCTCACCTTGCTGTGCATGATCCCTGTGCGTTCCTTGCCACAGGAACCTTACTCTGCACGCTCCCTGCGCACACCTGCCCTGCCTTGCACACAGCTTGTCATCTGCTCTGTGCTTTGCACAGCCCTTGGGCACTCCCTCTCATCCACACCTTGCTTTGCACGTTCCTTGTGCGCTCCTTGCCATCCACAGCTCACCCTGCACGTTCCCGGTGTGCACCTGCCTCCCCTCGCCTGTTCCTTTTGCATTCCTTGCCGTCCGCACCTTTTTCTTCGCGCTCCTCACACACACCTGCTCGTCCACACCTTGCTTTGCACGCTCCTCGTGCACTCCTGCCCTGCTGTGCCTGTCCCTGGTGCCCACCCGTGCCTCACAAACCCCCCCGAGCCGGGCACTGCCCCGTCCCTGACCGCCCACCCCGTGCCAGGACGCCTACAACACCGTGGTGCGGTACTTCGGCGAGAGCCCCAAGACGACCCCCCCGTCCGTCTTCTTCCCGGTCTTTGTCCGGTTCATCCGCTCCTACAAGGTGAGGTGGGACCAGGAGGGGACACAGGGGGGGTGGGTGGCACTGGGGGGATGGCTCCCACCGCCCCCGTGCCCCGGCAGGACGCGGAGCAGGAGAACGAGACGCGGAAGAAGCAGGAGGAGGTGATGCGGGAGAAGCTGCTGGCGCAGGAGGCTAAAAAGCAGGAGAAGGTGAGAGCGGGTGGGCACTGGGTGGGCTGGGGAGGGGGGGGGGCCACAGCGGGGACCCCCCTGTCCCTAACCTGGACCCGCCCTCCCAGCGCAACAAGTGGCAGCAGCAGGAGCTGATCGCGGAGCTGCGGCGGCGCCAGGCCAAGGACCACCGGCCCGTGTACGAGGGCAAGGACGGCACCATCGAGGACATCATCACCGGTACGGCCCCCCCGGCCCCTGCCCTGGCCCCCCCGGCTGCCGGGGCTGACATCTCCCGTTCCCCTCCACCCCCCAAATTGGCCACGGGGGCTGACATCTCCCTGTCCCCCCCGTTCCCCGCCCGTGCCCCCCGCAGCGCTGAAGAGCGTCCCCTTCACCGCCCGCACTGCCAAGCGGGGCTCCCGCTTCTTCTGCGACCCGTCCCACCACGACGAGTCCAGCTGTTAGTCCCCAGGTACCACTGCATGCCTGGATCCTCCTGGATCCCCCTCTGGATCCCCCCCCCCGGATCCCTTCTGGCCCCGCATGTCCCCTCCTGCACGCCCCCTCCCCGCATGCTGTCACCCTGGGGTGCCCAGCACCCTCCAGTCCCTTGGAACGGAGCAGGATCCTGGTGAAAGGCTGGATCCTGGAACAGGATCCCAGCTCAAGGCTGGATCCCAGCACTGGATCCTGGTGCAAGGCTGGATTCCCACATGGGGGTTTTGATGCAGTGCAGGGTCCCAGCACAGATCCCACTGCCAGGCTGGTCCCAGGAAGGGATTCCAGTGCAATACTGGGGGGGGGGTCCCAGTGCAATACCGGATCACAAGTCAGGGTCCCAGTGCATCACTGGATCCCAGGACAGGACCCCAGTGCACTACTGGGTCTGAGGTGGGATCCCAATGCAACACTGGATCCCAGGGAAGGGTCCCAGCGCACTGATTGACCCCAGCACGGGGTCCTAGTGCCCTACAGAATCCCAGAGTGGGATCCCAGTGCACTACTGGGTCCCAGCCCAGTGCTGGGAGGACTCACCCTGAGCTGCCTGTACCCTGGGGGGGTCACCTGGGCCCTCCCTTGGGCCAGGCCAGCTGTCCCCAGCACTGTCCCTGACTGTCCCTTCTGTCCCACAGCCCGCAGGTGCATCCGCCTGTAGCCGGGAGAGGTCGAGGACCTGGCTGGGGGCAGGGGGGGCTGGGGCTGCCTCAGTTTCCCCTCCTCACCCCTCTCTGCCCTGCAGGTGCCCGGGGAGGCTCTGTCCTGCCCCGACACCATGCAGGGGTCGGGGGGAAATGTCCTCGTGCCACCGTCCTCGCCGGTGACGCCCCCGTCCCTGCGCCAGACCACCCCCAGACCACCCAAGACAGAGGCCAAATCCAGCTGTGGTGGGACCCCAGCGCCGAGGGCTGACCCGTGGGGTGCCCTCTCCCAGTCGGGGTCCCCTCATCCCTGGGGTGGGAGGGTGTCACTGCTTCAGGGCCCCCACCCCACCACAGGGACCACGGGGACCCCCCCCACCCCGCGCTCGACACTTTGACCACTGATGTGAACACTAAGTGCCAAAAAAAAGGGACCAAAGCCAGGCTGGGGGGGTGTGTGGGGGGAGTGGCAGGATGGTGCCCACTGTCCCAGGACCCCCCCGGACCCACCCCCTCGCCCCCCAGTGACTTTTTGTACATGTGAAATATATGGAGTCTTTTACACGGCCACTGCCTGATTGGGGGGACCGGTGGGGGGATTCACAGAGGGGATCCGAGTGCCTGGAGTGCCCCCACCCCAGGCTGGGGGTCCCATGTCCCCAGGAGTGGGGGCCACATGGATATACAGGGGGCAGACCTTCAGCAGGGCTTTGCAGTGCTGTTATTAAAGTTATGGGATTAAAAGGGGGAGGAGGGACCTGCTTTTGGGTGGCTGATTTGGGAGCCGCCCCCACATCACCAGCCCTGTTCCAGGGTGGGGTGATGCCAGTTCACCCCACTGCTGGTGGCTGTGGGGGACTGGGAGCAGATTAGGGGCCAGGCAGGGCTGTGGGGAGCGGGGTGGGGGGCAGGATGCAGCCCCAGGAGCAAGGGAAAAGGGGGCGAAGGGGCAAGGTCAGACATGGGAGAGGCAGGATGGGGCCAGCAGGGCAGAAAGAGTTTGGGGGGGGCAGAATGTGACCACCAGGGTCTGAAGGGCTGGGAGGGGCAGGATGCGATCCCAGACCCTTGGCAGCGGGGCAGGGGCCCGGCCTCCTTCCCTGAGCCCCACCAGCCCAGGGATTAGCCCTGAAACAGGGAATAAAAGTTTCCCCTAATCCTCTTGGGGGGGATTACCAGCACTGCCGCGCCCAGGGCGGGATCCAGCCCGGCCCCGGCCCCCCCCAGCACCGCTGTGGCCTTTTAATCCATCCACACGACCCCCTGCTCCATCCCGGGGGCCACCAGAGATTCTGTGGGCAGAGGCGCTGCTGCCCAGCCCCGTCCATCCGTGTCCATCCGTCCGTCCGTCCGTCCGTCCGTCTGCCAAGCTCGTGCAGGTCCCAGTGCCCTCGGTGAGACCCACCCCCCTGAGCCCCCAGCGCCGTCCCAGAGGACTCTCAGAGATGCCACTGTCTATCCACATCCCTCCATCCGTCTGTCTGTCCCTCCACGGGGATGTCCGTCCGTCCGTCCGTCCGTCCCTACCTGCCCTGACATCCACCCGCGGGAGCTCCCGGAGCCGTCCCTCCCGCTGCCGTGTGTCCGTATCCACCCGGGTCCCTCTGTCCATGCACGGGGCTCTGTCCGTCCCTACGTGCCCTCGGTGCCCGTGTCGGGCTCGGCCGGGCCCCGCTCGCCCTGTGCCGCGGGCGCCGCCAGGCTCTCGGCCTGCAGGAGCAGGTTGCAGCCGAGGAAGAGGACGGCGAAGGCCACGGCGAGGCCGAGCACCAGCACCACGGCGATCTGGGCGGCCTCGCTCAGCCCCGTGTCCTCACGGGTGGTGTTCATGGCCCCCTCCTCCTCCTCCTCCTCCTCCTCCTCCTCTTCCTCCCCGGAGCGAGTGCGGCGGCAGCGACAGACGGGGAGGGTTTAAGTGATGTCAGGGACCGTCTTATCCCCCCCCTTCTCCACGGCCCCCCTCACGCCCAGTGGATCCCCCCCAGCCCGGGGAGGGAGGGAGCAGCTCTGCCCCCCCTTGGTGCAGTGGAGGGGTGCAGGGTCCTGCATGGCAGGGAGGGGTCACCCCAGGCCCTCCCCGATGTGCCTGGGGGCAACTGGGGCTGCCCCGCTCCGGGTGTGGGCAGCACTGACCCCCTGCCCACTGCAGCCCCCCAGCACTGGGGTGCAGTGGGGACCCCCAGCTCAGCTCCGTAGTCTCAGGGTTCCACAGCTCAGTCCCATGGCACTGGGGACCCCCAGCTCAGCCCCCCAGTGCTGGGGAATGATGGGGACCCCCCAGCTCAGCCCCACAGCACCGGGGACCCCCAGCTCAGCCTCAGCACCTGCTTCCCCCCCTCCCACTGCCCTGAGCCCCCCCCCAGCCAGGATGTGACCAGTCTCCATGTGAAAGCAGGAACACTTTATTTTTGGGGCAGTTCCAGCCCCCCAGGGAACAGGGTGACACCGGGGGAGGGGGGACACAGTTGGTGACAAGGGACACTGGCTGTGTGACACCAAATGTGTTTCAGAGGGTTCAGGTGTCACTCTGCCCCTCAACACCCTGTGCCAGGCCCCCAGCACCCCCGTGCCAGGCCCCAGCACCCCTGTGCCAGGCCCCAGTGCCACGCCAAGCCGGTGCCACACGTGCCCCGAGGACTCACCCCCGTCATCAGCCAGGCCAGAGCTGCCGAGCCGGTTCTCCAGGACGGACAAGACCAAGGAGCAGCAACCCCCAATTACAGGCCAGGCTGAGCCCAGCTCCTTCCAGAGGCTTTCCGGAGGTGGAGAAGGGGATCCAAGCAGAGCCTCTTGCCCCCAGGAGGTGCCACCAGCCGGGGTGACCCTGCCGGGGTGACCCCAGCCCTACAGCGCCAGCGTGTCCTTGATGAGCCGGCGCATGGTGGTGGTGACCGAGGTACCCAGGGAGTCCGTGATCTGGTAGGAGATCTTGTACAGGTAGGGCTGCACGTCCTTCAGGCTGGTGTCGAAGACGTTGTCCACCTCGGACTGGGTGGGCATCTTGGGCAGGTACTCGTGGCGGTTCATCACCTCCACGATGTTGATGATCTTCTCGCAGAGCTTCTCGCCCACCTTCTCGCGGCAGATCTGCCGCTCCTGCTCGTTGGCCAGGTTCACCACGTTCACCTTGATGGTCCAGAGCTCCCAGGGGATGCACTCGTCCGAGAAGGGCCACCGCGACTTCTTCTTCTGGTAGAACTCCAGGGAGATCTGCCCCATCCCGTCGCTGCCGGAGCCGCGCAGAGCGTCCTGCGGGGCAGCGTTTGGGTCGGGGGGCAACGGGGACTGACCCCCCCCCGGGGCACATCCCTTGGGACTGTACTGAATCACACAATATCCTGAGTTGGGAGGGCCCCACAAGCATCATCCAGTCCCTGCACAGACACCTCAACAATCCCACCCTGTTCCTGAGAGCGTTGTCCAAGCGCTCCTGGAGCTCTGGCAGCCTTGGGGCCGTGCCCACTGCCCTGGGGAGCCCGTTCAGTGCCTGACCACCCTCTGGGGGAAGAACCTTTCCCTGACATCCAACCTAACCCTGCCCTGACACAGCTCCAGCCGTTCCCTCATGTCCTGTCCCTGCTCACAGAGAGCAGAGATTGGAACTGCAGACCCTGAGGAGTCTCCCCTCAGTCTCCTCCTCTCCAGCTGAGCAGACCAAGTGCCCTCAGCTGCTCCTCGTGGGGCTGCCCCTCGAGGCCCTTTCCACTGCCTTTCACCCCCGCTGGGCCCCCCTCACCTTGAACTCCCCCACGGCCTTGCGCAGGGCCCGGTCCAGCTCCTCGGAGGAGACTCGCACGTAGGCGAAGTCGATGAAGTCGCAGTCCACGTCCTGGGTGCCCACGGTGCCGATGGAGTAGGTGCCCTCCTTCTTGTAGTGGAACTTGCCGGTGCTGCGGTGCAGCAGGACGGTGTGGAGCACGGCCAGCATGGCCTCCTCCACCTGCCGCCCCTCCACCGACACCTCCAGCACCTCGGCGCGGCAGTTCATGGCGGGGGCGGCGCCGGGGGGGCCACAGCAGCGGGTGCTGGGGGGGGCACAAGGGTGGGGAGTGGATGGGGGGTGTCGGTCGTACCCCCTGCTCGGGTGGCAGCCCCTCTGGGGACCCCCCTGAACCCACCCCTGGGGACGCTGGTGTTCCAGTGAGTGCCCCCCCCAGCCCAGCACAGGCCCCCCAGTACCTCACAGGGACCCAGCCTGGGTCCCCCATAACCCCGCAGGGACCCCAGTGTCCTGGTTCGAGCCTCTCACACCCCATAGGGACCCCAGTGTCCTGGTCTGGCCCTGGCACAGCCCAGGGGGGTGACCAGTGTGTGACCTCCCGGCCCCACACGGCCCGGTCCGCTCCCCCTCAGCCTCCCCCGGAGCGTCCCAGGCTCCCCTCGGGCTCCAGGGCCCGGATCCCCTTCAGTCCCCAGGCCCCTCACCCCCTCCAGGGGCCGCAGCCTCCCTCACCCCCGATCCCCGTCCGGGCCCCGGCCTCGGTCCCGGTCCCAGCCCCGATCCCGGTCCCGGTCCCCACTCACCGCCCGGGCCCGACCATCTGACGGCGGGGAGGAGGGAAGTGGACCATCCCATCTGCGCAGGGGGCGTCGGGACACGCACGGCGGCGGCCGCGGCGGCGCCTCCCGTTCTAACCGCCGTGTTTCCTCACTCTACATCTATTTCCGTTTATTTTGTGGCCCTCCCCACCTCCCTCGCCGCGAGCCGTCTCCGGGGGGGAATCGCCGTTCCCGTTACGAGGATCTCCCCCTTCCCGAGTTGGTTCGTTCCGAGAGCGCCACAGAGTTGCGCCCGCCGCGGCGCAGAGCGGCTCAGCGCCTCCACAGCGCCCCCTGGGCTGGAGGCCCCCGTGGCGGTACTGCGGCGGGGCGGGGCGTCCGGTGACCTCCCGTGACCCCCGCGGGGGCAAGTGGACAACGGGGGGACGTGCGTGGGGACAGGGGCCACAGGGGCACGGGGGACACCGACACGGGGACAGCAGGGACATAGGGAAGGGGGGGAAGCAGGGACAGATGGACACAAGGGACAGAATGACACAGGGACACGGTGACACGGGGCACGGGGGATACTGGAAACGGGGACGTGGGGACATGAGAGATATGGAGACAGGATGGATGGATGGATGGACATGGGGGACACAGGGAATGAGGATATGGAGATTTGGGACACGTGCCCGGGTGCAAATAGCAGGAGGTCTGTGGCCATGGCACGTCCCTGGGCACACGCTGTGGCACCTTGTCCCTGCTATGCAGCCCCGGGGCCACCGGTGTGTCCAGAGCTGGCCATGGGGCTATTTTTACCCGGCCCTGCTGGCACCATGTCCCCATCCTTCCTGCAGCCAAAGGGATGGGGACAGGGACAAGGTGGACAGAGGCCAGTCCTGAGCTGTAGGGAGGGGACAGGGACCTGTGGCACGGCCACTCCTGCAGCTGGAGCAGAGCCGAGCTGTGCTGTGCCGGGGGCCCACCCTGTGCCCCCCATGCCCTGTGTGTGGGGCTCTCCTGTCCCCCAACCCAACCCCCGTGGCCCTGCCGTGCGTCAGCACTGTCCCCGCGGCGGGGGCGGGGGGGGGGGGACAGAGGGACCCTTGTTGTGTGTCACTGTGGGGCCCCCCCGGCCCCGCTCTCAATGTGGCCCTTGTTCCACACCGACCCTGGGTGTCCCCATTAACGTTTCTCCGGGGCCAGGCCGTGCCCAGCAGGAGGAAGGCAACAAGCTGGGGGACACACCAGCCCCATATGTCCTCCCCCCATGCCCGGGGACCCCCACCCCATCCCCAGCCCCTGGGACGGGGACCTCAAAAGCCATCACTCCCTCACCAGGACGGGCCCTGCCAGCGGCCACGTCCCCGGGGACACGATGGGGGGGACACGGTCACGCTTCGTGGTTATTTTGGGGATGATAAATCAGGCAGGCGACAGGTGCGGGGCTGGGGCAGCGCCGCCGAGGGGGTGAGTGACCGTTCAAGGGCAGCGGCGTGGGCAACGTGCGGCTCCGGCACCGCGGCTGTCCCGGCTCCGGAGCCCTGGCTGTCCCCGAGCCCGGCTGTCCCCAGCTCCAGGTTCCCGGCTGTTTCCAGCTCCTGGGCCCCAGCTGTCCCCCTGCCCTGTCATCTCTGCCGTCCCCAGCCCCGGCTATCCCCAGCTCCAGAATCCCGGCTGTCCCCTGCCCTGTCATCCCGGCTGTCCCCGGCTCCAAAATCCGGCTGGGCTGTCCCAGCTCCAGAGTCCCGTTTCTCCCCAGCTGTTCCCAGCTCTGACATCCACACTGTCCCCAGCTCCAGTGTCCTGGCTTTCTCCAGCTCTTACTGTCCCAGCTCCGGTGCTCTGTTTTCCCCCAGTTCAGCATCCCGGGTGTCCCCTTGCCCAGCTGTCCCCTTGCCCAGCTGTCCCCATTCCGGCGTTCCCGGCTGTCCCCAGTCCCATCGCTCTGTCCCCGCCCACCCCCCCCCCAGTCCCCAAATATTCACCAGAGCCAACATTTCCGGGGGACACGCAGGACAAAGGTCCCTCTCAGAGCTCTCACCGTACGTACAAGTTTATATACAGAAAGTGGCCAAAAAGGGGGAAAAACCCAGAAAAATATATATAAAGGGGAGGGGGCCAAGGTTGGGGGGCTGGAACCCCCCCCACCCACGCCCCCCCTGCTCTGTACAGGACCCGGCTGGCGCTATTTACATCGGGGGTGTTTTTACAGGGGGAGGGGGCACCGCGCCGGCGATGCCCCGAGGGGGGGGACGGCACCGGGGCTGCTCTGCGGGCCGCGCCCGCGCCGTGAAGGCACATGGGGGACCCCCAAAGGTGTCCCCGAGGGGACTCAGGCGTCTGAGGGGGGACCCAGATATCCCGGGAGTAATCGGGGGAGGGTCCCAGGCGTTCTGGAGTGATCCAGGGGCGGTCCCAAAGCATCCTGGGGATGATCCAGGGGTACACAGGGGATGTCCCGGGCACCCCACGGGTGACCCAGCGGTGTCCAGGGGGGTCCCAGACATCCCTGCACTGAACCAGGGCTGCTCGTGGGGGGTCCCAGATGTCCCCGGGGGGGTGGCAGGGGCTGGTGGTGGCAGCCGCCCGCCGGGGGCTCAGAAGGGCAGCGTGTCCATGAAGATCTTGTCGACGATGGGCGGCGGCGGCACCAGGTCCTCCAGCTTGAGGTAGAAGATGCGCTGGAGGCCCTGGGTGCAGAGGCTGCGCAGCTCCGGCAGCTTCCCCAGGAGCTTGGAGAGGCAGCCTGGCCGCCCCGGCTCGGCCCCCGCCGCTGCCACGTGGTCCTTGAGGCAGCTCACGATGCGGTTCTGCAGCTCCTCCACCCGCTTGGGCTCCTTCAGCCCGTGCCGGTCTGGGGGGCACAGGGGGCGTGAGGTCAGGGTGGGGCCGCAGGGTGGGATGGGGACACCCCACAGGGTGGGGCTGGGAGCGGGGAGGGGGGTCTCACCTGTGATGATGACGAGGGCGGCGAGGCAGGAGAAGGAGGGGACGTCGACGCTCATGCGGTGCAGGCTCTGGGAGAACTCCAGGATGGCGTCGATCCACTCCCCGAAGCCGCGCACGCACTGCTGCCGGTGCAGCACCACCCCGTTGCAGAAGATGAGTTTCCCTTCCTCTGGCTTCGAGCTGCCGGCACAAAACCGGCTGTCAACCCCCCGGCACATCCCGGGCTCGCCCCACTCTGTGCCCTGTGCCGCCCCGGGGCTCACCGGTACGCCAGGCGCAGGATGAAGAGCTCCAGGAAGGCCGACTCCAGCAGCAGGTCCTGGTCCTCCTTGGGCAGCTCGGCGAATCCCTGGATCTTCTCGGCCCACTTGCGGATGACGTCCATGGAGCCGGTGAGCAGGTCGTAGAACTGCTGCACGTCCACCGAGTCCTCCTTCTCGAACGGGCACGGCGCCGACTCCTGGAACTGGGATGGCAATGGGATCAGGATCCGGGATGGGGACGGGTCTGAATCCAGCATGGGGACAGGTCAGGAACAGGGATGGGTGGGTTAGGATCTGTCCCCAGCCCTGGCAGGGCCCCAGGGTGGCACTGGCCTTACCTTGGAGTAGTCGAGCTTGGTGGCACTGGGGATGGAGTCGATGTGTGCCCGCACCAGGGAGGTCATGAGGCTGACGGGGGACACGTCCAGCGGCTGTTTGGGCTTGGAGGGGAGGCGGCCCCGCCGCCCCTTCAGGCTGTCAGTCCGGACCACTGTGGAGAGGGACATGCCATGAGCGTGTTTGTCCTCAGCGCGGGCTGCAGAGCAGGAATCCCACACTCCTGCTGGGACCCCGAGCCCAGGACGGGACCCCCGTACCTTCTTTGACCATTCCGACGGCCAGGCACTTCTGGAAGCGGCAGAACTGGCAGCGGTTCCTGCGCCGCTTGTCCACGGGACAATCCTTGTTGGCCAGGCAGATGTACTTGGCGTTCTTCTGCACCGTGCGCTGCGGGTGGGGAAGGAGCGGCCGAGCTCAGCCCGGGGCGCCGAGCTCCGAACAAAAGCCCTTCTGTCCTCCCTTGCCTCCCGCTCCAGCCCCGGCATCCGGCTCCGCGTCCGTGGGGAGGGCTCGGGGCCGCGCTCCCCGCCCTGCCCCTCCCCGGGGTACCCCGCGGCATCCTCCGGCTGCCGCAAAGCCTTGTGGGAACATCCCGGCGGCGGCGGGGCGGGGTGGGGCGGGGGGGCGGGGGGTCCCCCTTACCTTGAAGAAGCCCTTGCAGCCCTCGCAGGTGCGGACGCCGTAGTGCTGGCAGGACGCGTTGTCCCCGCACACGGCGCAGCGACCCTCGCCCGCCCCGGGGCTGCGCACCTTGGTGGGCGCCAGCGCCGGCCCCTCCAGCAGCGGCGAGGTGGGGGCCAGGGGCAGCCCCGCGAAGCCCCCGGGGGGTCCCTGGGTCGGGGGGAAGGCGTCTGTGTCCAGCAGCCGTGGGTCCACGTGGGGCGAGGGGCCCGGCTGCCCCTTCAGGGTCACGGGAGACCCGCCGGGGCTGGGGGCCGGGGGCCCGAAGGCGAAGAAGGGGGGCTGCGACCCCCCGCCCTTGGCCGGCTCAGCCCAGGGCTGCCCACCCTCGTAGTTCGGCAGCGGCGAGAACGCCCCGAAGGAGCCCTCCCAGCCCGGGGCCTGCTGGAAGCCCGGCGTGGCGGGCGAGGGGACGGAGCAGGGGCTCCCGTAGCAGTCCGAGCCGCTGGAGGAGAGGGTCTCGTCCGGCTGCCCCCCGAAGGCGCTGGGATAGCAGCCGTACACCTGGAAGTCCTCCAGCTTGAAGGCGGTGGCGGTGCTGGACTGGCCGCTGGCCGGCAGCTGGTAGAGGAAGGCGTCGAACTCTCCGGCGTAGCCCTCCATGAAGGTGCTGAAGCTGGGCAGGGCGGGGGCGGCCGCCAGGTCGGCTCCTGCCACTTCCATGGGGAACCGGCCGCCCTCGGGGCTGAGCAGCTCGGCCGGGCAGCGCTCGCAGGGGCCGGCGCCCGCGGTGCCGTACTGCGCCTGGATGCAGGGCATCTCTGTGGGGAGAGAGGGGCGTCAGCGGGGACCCCGCCATCGCCCCTCCGCCATCCGGGCAGAGCCTGGAGATGGGGGGAGAACGGCTGGAGCTTCCCCAGGATCCCACTCGTGCCAGAACCAGGCCCCTGGGGCTGCTGGCTGTCCGGTGGCGGCCACCCCTGTCCCTGGGAAAGGTCACGGCACAGCCAGTGGGCGCAAAGGACATTCCCCAAATCGTCGACTTAGCAAAGTCCCCCAAAGGGAAGGAGGGAGGAATGCGACCGGCGGATTCCCAAACCCCAGGGCTGGCCAGGGGAAGTCAGAGCTGAGGCTGAACCAGATTTCAAGGATCCCGCTGCCCTCATAAGCCATTCTGGGGCCTTGTGGTAACAGCAGTGTTGGCAGACTCTCAGAGGAGGGGGGAGAGGAGCCCACCCACAGCCCCCGGCGCTGCACATGGACCCGGCACCATGTGAGACAACCCGAGTCCTGTGTCCAGCTGAAAGCCAAGCCAGGAGTGACCCCGATGGCAAGACGATAATGTAATTCATCTCGCAGACCTTTAAAGGTCACCCTGCGCTGGCCCCCGGCCGCAGCCCCGGCACGGCCCTGCTGCCAGAGCTCCGCCGGCCCCCGGCTTCCCCCGGCCAAATCTGGGCAGCTCTCGCCGGTGCCTGGAAAGCCGATACCCACCGGGAGCCAGGTTTAAAAATACCCAGCGTGCATCCAGCCCCGGCACCCACGGGGTGGCACCGGCCCCACTCCCAGTGTCCCAGTGGGGTTTGTGCCTGTCAAGCTGGGCTCGGAGGGTGAGTTCAGGGGGTACAGTGACCCCCCCCGGTAAACCTCCTGCCCCTGAATGCGGACGAGGGGACCTGAGGCCACGCTGGGGACACCACCCCGGGGGACACTGGCTCTTTCCCTTGCCTGTCTGCAAATCCTGACAGATGCAAAGCCCCGACCCTTCCCGCGGCCCTGGTGATTCAAACGATTTTGCCCTTTCCCACGTGCCGGTGGCTTTTGGGGTCCCTCCTGCCATGACCTCCCCGGGGACAGGGCACAGATTCCTGCAGCAGCCCCCGCGCTGCCCACGGCTGGGCACTAATTGCAGATTCCTCATTTGGGAGTGCAGGCAGCTGCCCGTGCCCAGTCCGGAGGCTGCTGCCTGCACGGGCGGGTGGCAGCCGCTGGCACCGAGCCCCGGGCCACAGGCAGGCGAGAGCAGCCGGTGGCCCCGGGGGCGGGTAACGCTGCCCACAGCCCTGCCGGCACCTGCTGCCCGGAGCGGCCGCTGCCAGGTCTGCGTGGGCAGCGGGGGGTTTGCCTGCAGGGGGCTGGCCTGAACACCCCTGCCCGCACTGCCAGGTCCTGGTGCTGCCTGCACATCCCTGCTTGCACTGCCAGGTCCCCGGTGCTGCCCGCACGCTCCTCCTGCCCGGTCCTGCCCACTCTGCTCGGGGATCCCAAGGTGATGCCCGGTATGGGGTGACTCTGCCCCCCACAGCCCTCAGAGCCGCGGGTCTCCCGGCTGCAGCTGGTCCCTGTTTAGGGTGCCGGGATGGGGGATCCAGCCCGGTCCCCCATAGTCCAAGAAGTGCCTCCCGATCCTGTGCAGCTCCTCACAAAGGAGCGATGTCAGGCTCTTCCCCGGACCCCCAGGACAGGGACCCCTCACTCTGCCGGCTCCCGCCGGGTGCGCATCCCCCTGGCTCCTCCCGGTGCCACCGGGACTCCCGACCCAGTTCTCCCGGTGCCACGCGGGATGCCCGACTCGGATCCCCCCCGGTGCCACCGGATACCCCCGAGGGCCGGTCCCGCGCGTCGCTCACCACCCGGTCCCCTCCACCGGGATCCCCGACGCTCCCCGGTGGCACCGGGAGCTCCTTCCACCGTGTCCTTCGGACACACGAGCCCCGGTTCCCCCCGCTGCTGCTCGACCCCACGCACTTTGTAGGACGTCCCACGCCCTGAGCCCCCGGTGCCACGGGGATGCCCGACCCGGATCCCCCCGGTGCCACCCGGGACACCCGGTCCTCTTCCCCCCGATGCCACCGGGACACCCGACCCCGTGCACCTCTCGATGCGCTGCCCCCCGCCCCCGCTGCCCGCGGGACCCCCCCGCCCACGGTGCCCCCCGCCCGGTGCCCGCATCCCGGTGCCGCCCGTACCCGGGTGCCGGCGCGGCGGCGCTCCGGTCCCCGCTCCTGCCGCCGCCGCTCCGCGGGCTCCGCCGGGCTCCGACCCCGCCACTACTTTCTCTTAAGCGCTCGGTGACGCGCGGGGCGGTGCGGGGCCGGTGACGCACGGGGGGGGCGGCCCCGGCGGGGGCGCGGCCGTGACGCACGCGGGGTTCCATTGACGCACCCGCGGCCCCGGCTAAAAATACCCCCGCGGCCCCGGCTAAAAATAGCGCGGGCGCCCCTCGCCCCCCTCCACATCCCCCCTCCGGGGCTCCCGGGGCCGCCGGCGGGGGGAGGGAGGCCCCGGTGTCGGGGGTATCCCCGGTGCCCCCAGCCCGGTGCCCCTTCGGCATCCCCGGGGCTGGCATCCCCCGGTGTGTCCATCGCCGGTGCCTCCTCGGTGCCGGTATTTCCGGTGTCCCCTCGTTGCTGGTACCCCGGTGCCCCCATCCCCTGTGCCCCTTCGGTGCCAGTATCTCCGGTGCCGTTCTCCCCGGTGCCCCCCGGTGCCGTTCTCCCCCGGTGCTCTCCTGTACCCCCGGTGCCGTTATGCCCAGTGCCCATCTGAGCCGGTATCTCCGGCGCTCAGCAGCGCCGGTACCCCCGCTCTCCTCCCGCTCCGTGCCCGGGTGCGGGGTGGGTGACGCGGGGTCCCGCCCCCGCCCCGGTCCCACGGGGAGCCCCTGGCCGGGGCGATGGAAAGAGCGGCGGCTGCTGGCGGGCGCCGGCGCCGGGAACAGCGCCCGCGGGCTGGAAAGATGAGCTCAGCCCGTGCGGGGCCGGGCCGGGCCCGCGGGAGGGCGAGGGGTGGGTGGAAGGGACCCAGTACCCCCCCGGTACCATCCCGGTATCTCCCCACCTGGTACCCTCTGGTACCACGCCGGTACCCCCCCCGAACCCTCCGGTACCATCCAGGTACCACCCCGGTACCCTTCGGTACCACCCCAGCACATCCCGCAGTACCCTCCGGTGCCACCCCGATACCCTCCGGTACCAGTCCCCTTCCCGTACCCTCCGGTATCCCGTTAGATGGGGGTCGGCAGAACGCGGGGTCGGCAGAACGCGGGGTTGGCAGCCCCGTTAGTGCCCCCCGTTAGTGCCTCCCGCAGCGGCAGAGCCCCTGGCACGGTCCCACAGTGCTGGGTGGGCATCGGTCCATCCCCCGGCGTCGGGACGGCGCTGCCGGGATCACCGGTACCGGGACCCTCCCCGGCTTCAGAGGACCCCCCGGCCCGGCGGGGGAGAGCCCGGCACCGGAGGGGCCCGAGGGGCGCACGGGGGTACCGGAGGTGGCTGCTCGGGGTCGGGCGCCGTCGCTGCCTCCTCTCACTGCCCGTTACCTCCTTCCGGCCCCGGTTCCCGCTGTCGCCCGCCCCCGACGGGGCTCCGTGACATCACACCTGCCCGCTGACGTCACACCTGCCCGCTGACGCCTCGGGGATCCCGCGGCACCAGAGGGGCCTCCCCCGCGGGGATCCCCCGGGCCCGGCGGGACCCGCCGGGGTCCCCGCGCCCCGCACAGACGGTACCGGGACTGCAGCCGGTGCCAACCCGGGGGTACGGACAGGAGCCCCCCGGGACGGACCCCGAGCTGTCAGGGGTCCCGGAGCCGACGGGGGGCCCAAAGCCACGGGGGGCACGGAGCGTGGTGGCTGCAGCCCCCCGCACCCCTCGCTCAGCAGCGGCGTTACCGGAGGCAGGAGGGTGATACCGGCAGCCCCCGCACCCGGGATTAGCTGTACCCCGGGAGAGGCCGCGGGGACCGGGATGGCTTCGGGGAAGGAAACCCGAGCCAAGCCACCCCGGCAAGGCCACCGAGCTGCAGGGGAGGACCCCGGCTCGCACCGGCCCTGGGATGCCGGCTCCATCCCGACACCCAGGTGCGGCCACAGGGACACGGTGGCCACCAGCCAGCCCTCTCCGAGCCCCAGGGTGGGGGTCGGGGCTCGCAGGGTGCCCACGGCCGGCGCTGGCTCCCTGCCCCGGGCCTATATTTGTCGGTAATGACAGGCTGCTCCGGGGCGTTCCCGGTCCGTACCCCGCAGCCTCAGCCCCCCGGCCCTGCCCGGCTCAGCCGGTGCCACGCGTGCCCCCGGTGTCCCACTGCCACCTGCCCATTCCCGGGCACACGCAGCCACAGGTCCGGGCTATAAAAAGCTCGGTGTGGGGTGGCAGCTGCGACGGGGGGTCCCGTGATGGCCGTGACAGGGACGGGGTGCTCCGACCCTGGCAGTGAGTGGGAGAACGTGAGCCGGGGCTGCCGGAGCCAGACCATAAATGTCCAAGCGCGGAGCCGTCCTGGAACACGGACAAGGCAGGAGAGTGGCGGGGAGCCAGCCGGGCCCCCCACTCCACGGCACACACGTGTGCACACACGGCACCCACGGGCACCTGCAGCCTCGGGGGTCTCACCCCCCAAATCTCCAGCAGATCCCCCTGGGATCCTGGGGGGGGGGTGGCCCGAGCCATGGGACACTCCAGGAGCTCGGAACTGGGGCTCCCCGGGGTTCCCCACACACGCGATGACCCAGCCAGAGGGGAATTTGAGGCACGGAGGGCTGGGGGCTCCCGGGGCTCCCTGGAGAGCTCGGGAATCCCCGCGCGGAGGAATCCCCGGGCGAGGGAGTCCCCGCGCACTCACGGGTGCTGCTGCAGCACCCGGAGGGTCTCTGCGTCCCCCAGTTCCTCTGGATGCCGCTGGGAGTCCACTCCAGTGCCCGTCCCGCGTGGGCACCCCATTCCCCGCGGGCGGAAGGGCTCGGGGTGGGACCCGCTTCCCGCCGGCTGCCGGAGGAAACGGGGCAGGAAGGGCCTGGCCGGGGCCCCGCAGAGCCGGGACGTGGCCCACGGCACCGGGGGCTGCGGCGGGCGGGGGGACACGGGGGGTCCTTGGGAACCCACGCAGGTCCAAGGTGACATCAGTCTGTCGCCCCAAGGCCGCCCCGCCCGGAGCCCAGCGGGGAGGGCAAAGGGGGCAGCGCGGGGACTGAGGGGGGGCTGCAGCCTGGTGGGCTCCCCTGTGGGACACAGCCCCCCCAGCCAGCCCACCCCGCTCCCCACGGGGCTCTGTCCCCCCCCAGTCACAGCCACACGTCGCTGCAAAACGTCTCTGTATTGGCGAGCGCTGGTGCGGTACAACAGCCCCGGGGGGGCGGGGGGCGGGGCCCCCACAGCCCCCCAAACCTGGGGGACGCAGGGCCCCCCAGTGCCCACAGGGAGGAGGGCACCGATTCCTGAGAGCAGCAACGGCTCCGTGAGCCGTTTCGGGAGGGTCCTCACGTCTGTCCCTCGGTGTCACGTCTGTCCCTCGGTGTCACATCTGTCCCTCGGTGTCAGGACCCCCCCGGCCTGGGGGGGGGCCAAACCGGGACCCCTGGGGCCAACCCAAACCTCCTTCCCCCGGGGACGGGGGGATGAATCCCCTTGGAATAAATAAATAAATAGTCCTGGGGGGGTGGGGACCCCCGGCTAGAGGTGACTCTCCTCCTCCTCCAGTGCCCGGTTCAGTCCCGGGATGAACTTGAGTAGCCGCCGGCGGAAGCTGCTGTGTCGGCCCTTGCGGGGGGCGGCCGCCCCCTCCCCGGGGTCCCCGGCCCGGGCCCAAAGTCGCCCCGCGGCCCCCACACCCCCGGCACACTTGAGGCTGGCGCTGCGGGCCAGGGCGGGCCGGGGGCGCGGCGGGGGGGGCGCGGGACCCCCACTGTCCCCATCCTTGTCCTTGTCCCCATCCTTGTCCCCATCCAGCGAGTCGGCGGAGGCGAAGACGCAGGTCTGGTACAGGGAGTCGTCGCTGCCGCTGGCGCGGGAGGAGCCCCCCGGCAGCCCCCCCTCCCCCTGCAGGCACCAGCGGATGGACTCCAGCGTGTCGTAGATACTGGGATCCTTGGCCACCACACCTGATGGGGGACACGGAGGGGGGTCAGGGGGGCCAGGGGGTGCCCCAAAGCCCCCACCCCCCAGCCCCCCGGCCCCCACTCACCCCGCACCAGCCGCTGCTCCTGCACCATCAGCGAGCGATACTCCCCCCACTTCTCATAGAGGGTTTGCTGTGGGAAGGGTGTCGGGGGTGAGGACCCTGCTGGAGGGATCCCCAAACCCTCCTGACCCCCTCAGGGCCCCGCTCTCACCTTCAGGTACTGCAGCCGGGCTTCCAGCTCTGCCCTCCGGATGGACGTCCCATAGAGCGTGTCGAGCCTGTGGGGCAGCAGCCGTCAGCGGGGGGGAGGGCTGGGGCCCCCTGGGCCCCCCCCGAACCCCCCCAGCTCACCGGAGCACGTTGCCTGAGCTCTTGATGATCTCCACGATCTCCCGGTGCCGGACGCCCTCCACGTTCAGCCCGTTCACCCCCGTGATCGTGTCCCCTGGAGGAAGGGGGGGGGCGAGGGGGTGAGCTCAGGGCAGCAGGTCCCCACTGCCGGGGTCCCCCCCCCGAGCCCCCCGGGGTGTGCTCACCAGCCTTGAGCCCCGCGGCCTCGGCCGGGCTCCCGCCGTGCACGCGGCACACGAAGGTGAACATCTCCACGCTGTTCCTGTCCTGGTGGTGCAGCCCGTAGGTCTGGAACGGGGGGGGGGGGGGGGGGGGGCTGGTGAGGGGCGCGGGGACCCCCACCCCCAACCTCCAAAGTGCCCCCGAGCCCCAGGGCCCCCCAGCAGCAGCCACGGGGCAGCGATATCAGTGTTTAATTGTTTAATTGTTTAATTGCCGGTGGGTGATGAGGGGCAGCCCCCCGGCCCCGGGGAGGGGGGTCTTGCCCCGATGGCTGCGCCCCAGTGGGGCCCCCCCGGGCTGCCCCCGCGGGCACGGCCGGGGGAGGTTCGGTAACACGGTGGCTCTGTCACTGCTAAAAATAACCCCTGGCTCAGAGACAACTTAAAAATACCCTCGATGCAAAGCAAGGTGCGGGCTGGCAGGGTGGGGAGCAGGGCACGGCACGGCTGAGCACGGCACAGCTCGGCTCAGCTCGGCTCGGCTCGGCTCAGCTCAGCTCGGCTCAGCTCAGCTCAGCTCAGCTCAGCACCCACCTGGATCTCGAAGCCGAAAGACTCCTCTGCCTTCTTCTCCAGCGTCACCACCCTCCTGGGGGACACGGGGATCAGGGACAAGGCAGAGACCCTGGCAACCCCCAACCCACCTGCACGGACCTTGGGCCCTTCTCAAAATGCTGCTTTGGGGACCCCAAGGACAGGACCCCCCTCCCCAGGATGGGACCCTCCCGCAGGATGGGATCCCCCCAGTCGGCCTTGGCCAGAGCCCTGCAGCCTGTCCAGCACCAGGCAGGCTCCCCACAGGGTTTGGGGATGTCAGGGCCCTCCAGGGAGTGTGACCCCATCACTGCTCTCAGGTTCCCCCCCAAAATCTCCCCCATTTCCAGCTCTTCCTGGAACAGTGTCCCAGGGACTCCAGCCCCACCCCTGTGTCCCCCTGTGTCCCTACCTCTGCTCCTCCGGGGACTGGCTCGGGGTCGCCCACCTGAACCCTGCGTCCTGCAGCAGAGGAAGAGCCATCACTGGGGGACACCCCAGGGGACATCCCCCCCTGCCACCCCCTCCAGGGACAGCCGAAACGGGGTGTCCCACCAGGGCAGCACCAAACCCCTGGGGAACACTGTGCCAAGCCGGCACCGAACCAGCACCCGGGAGCCCCCCCAGCCCCGCGGCCCCCCCCGGGCTGGGTGGGCATAAGAGGGCTTTGATCGGCGCTCAAAGGCACCCTCAGAGCTGCCCCGTGCTCCCCCCACGCTTTGACGTCAACCGCGCCGCACCCACCCCACGCCGCGCTCGGGGGGGGGGGGGGCCGGCACAGAGGGGCCCTTTTGTGGTCACAAAGTCGGTTTTTTTCATGCAAAATTCTCCCCCCCCTCCCGGCCCGGACAATGCCCCTGTTGTGGCGAGGCGTGGGCGGGCGGAGGGACCGGCCGGGCACGGCAGGACCCTCGCCGCGGGGCAGGAGGTGACAGGGCTGTCCCCAAATGCCCCTCCGAGGCCGCGGGGCTCCAGCGGCCGGCCCGGTGCGGGCGGTGTCACCGCGAGCTGCGCCTCCGGAGTGGCACGTGGCGCGTCTTTGGTGGCACCGGCTCCGTCCCCGCTGTGCCACGTGGGTGCCACCAGCCCCGCAGGTGTCACCGGACGGTCCCCGACCGCATCCGAGGGCGTTTTAAGTGCAAAACCACCCGGATCGGGGGCTTTTGTCACAGGGAAAGTTGCCGCCCGTCACTCCGGGCCGCCCGTCACTCCGGGCCCCACGTCACGGCAGTGACGGGAAGGTGACGTGGGATGTCCCAGACCCCTTGGGGACGTCTCCGGTGGTGGCCTTGGCCGGTGAGGGGGAGCCGGGACACCGCGCGTGAGCCGGGTTGTGCCAGCGCGGCCGCGAGGCCACTTCTGCTCCGGATGTCGGCTCCGCTCTCGCTTCCCCACAAGGCTCAGGAAGCGCCGCGGGGCCGGGGGGGAGCGTCGGGGCGGTGACAGTCCCAGCGCCACCGCAAGAGGCTTTTCCAGGGGCGTGGGCGCAGAGGGCCCCGTGCCCCACCAAAGCAGACATGGGGTACCCTGTGCCCTGTTCCCCCCATCCTCTCCAAAGCAGACATGGGGTACCCTGTGCCCTGTCCCCCCCATCCTCTCCAAAGCAGACCCGGGGTACCCTGTGCCCTGTCCCCCCATCCTCTCCAAAGCAGACATGAGGTACCCTGTGCCCCGTCGCCCCCTGCCCTCCCCCTGCAGCAGAGCCCAGGGGGGCTGTGGGGACACGCCTGCCCCGGTGCCAGGGCCGCGTACACCAGGGTGGGAGCCTGGCCCTGTGCCCCAAAAACTACAAGGCAGGACATGGGAAGAGAGCAGGACAGGACGAGGGGCTTGGGGGGCCGCGGTGGAACAGGGAAGATCCCGCAGAATAACGTGGGGAGGGACCTGGACAGGACGTGGGGCTTGGGGAGGACACTGGGGTGGGGGCGCAGGGACAATACCGGGGCAGGACGTGGGGAGGACCCGGGACAGGATGTGACGCCTTGGGGGACAACACTGGAGCGGGATGGGAACACTGGGAAGATGGTGGAGCAGGACGGGTCCGGAGGGAGGAGATGCTGGGGCAGAGCGAGAGGCTGGGGGAGGTCACCGGGCCAGGACCGGGACACCGGGGCGGGACGGGGACACGGAGCGAAGCTTTGGGGGCTCCCGGGGGCAGGCCGGGGGGGACCTCGAGGCAGGACAAGAGCCCAAGAGAAGACGCCGGAGCAGCCCCGCCGGAGCAGCGACCGCGCGGGACGGGGACACCGCGCACCCCCTCCCTGCTCTCCCCGCACCCCGGTTACCGCTCGCGGCGCCGGTTCCCGCACCGGCCCCGGTGCACGAGCCCCCCGAATCTCCTACCTTGCGCACGCGGGGCAGGGTCCCGCCGGCCGCCGCCAGCGCCCGGTACAGCTCGGCGGGGCCGGGGCTCTCCGGGGCCGCCGCCGCCGCCACCGCATCGTCCTTCGGCCGGAGCCGCCGCCGCCGCCGCCGCAGGGTCATGGCCGGGCCGGGCCGCCCCGAGCGCCGCTATATGGGCCCGGCGGGCGGGGACAGCGCGGGACGCGCCCGTTTCGGGGCAAAACACGCCCCTTTGTGGCTTAAACCGCGCCTATTTGTCTCTAAACTGCGCCTTTCGCGGGAAGCCCGGCCCCGTGTCCGGCATCGCCCCCGCCCCGGGTCCTGCGTGGGGACCATGTGGGGGGTCCCGGGGGTCCAGCTGGGGGTCCTGGGCAGGGATCCCCTTGGGGTCCAGCGTGGGGGTGCAGGGGGGATGTCCTGCGCGGGGTCCAGCGTGAGCGATGAGGGGGAGAGTCCTGCGTGGGGTCCTGCTCGGGGGACCCTGTGGGGTTCAGCGTGGGGGTCTGGGGGTGCTGCTGTGGGACAGCAGGGAGAAGGGGGAGGTGGTGACCGGGGGGTGCGGGGTGGGACACTGCCGGGGGTGTCACGGGTGGCACCGTGGGGTGCCAAGGAGTGGCCCCAGGGATTACATCGGGGATGATTCTGGGGAGAAACCAGTGGGTTTCCGGGCGCGGAAGCGATGCCGGGCTCTGCCGTCCCCCCGACAGCTGCCACTGCACCCCCCCAGGCCACCCCCCGCCGCCAAAGCCGCATTTGGGATTTAACGGGAGCTGCAGCAGGGGCGGCCACAGCCCCGGGCCCGGCTCCCAGCGGGGGCGGCCGAGGGGGGATTTAAACCGTTCCTGCGCGATCCGTGCCCGCGCCGAGCCGGGACACGGCAGGAAAGAACAATTCTCGGAGGCAGCCGCGGTGTCTGGTGCGGACACGTCGCTCCGGCCGCCCCTCGCTGCGCCGCGCCGGGAGGCAGCGGGAATTTTCCAGCCGAAGTCGAGAGCTTTGCCCAAATGTTTGTCTAAAATTCGCCAAAAAAAATGAAGATCGTAACAATCCCGCTGGCGTTCCACCCAAACCTCCCGCCCACAGCCTGGCCTGGGGTTACCAGGAGGCAAAAGCTTTCTCCTGGAGCGGAGCTGCTCCGGGTTGGAAGTGCTGGGGAAAGGATGGGATCGAGCCCACCCCGAGGCACCAACCCCCTGGGAATGAAGAGGAACGTGCCATTCTGTTCCCGAAATCTGGTCATGATTTGGCCCCCTGGCTGAAGCCAACCCAGACTGTTTCCCCATCCCATTTCCTAGAGGAGTAAAGACAAATTTTGCTTAAAAATTCCCCATATTCTCATCCCACTGCTGCCTCTGCTTCCAGGACGGGGTTGGATTTTCCCAGGGACCACAGCAGGAGCTGCAGACAAAGCTGGGAATGAGGAGGGACGAGCCCAGATGGCGACTCCCCCTCCCCAGCATGTCTGAGCCCGGGGGGACCCCAGGCCCCGGCGGATTTTCCCCTTGATCCGCTCACAACAGGCTCGTTTGCAGGAGGCTCTAATTAGGGAGAATTAGTGGGGGCATTTTGCACAGCACCGGTTGCCCTTGGAGCAAACGGGATTTTAGAGGGACGTGGGGAGGTTTGCTCTGGGATTTATCCTTTCTGGAAGAAGCTGTGGGAGATACAGGGATGCTCCAGGGGGATGCCCACTGTACCCACCACATCCCCAGGGATGCTTTGGGGGGATGCCCACTGTACCCCCCCCATACTCCCTCTTGCTCTGGGCCTGTCCCCAGAGAAGGAGCCCCGAGCTCAGCTGCTCATCCCTGTGTGGGCTGGAAATCCCACCTGCCACCTGCTGGAAGCTGCACCTCCACCAAAAATGGGAATATTCAACATTAAAATGTCTTGTCCGGGATTCCCAGAGAGATTATTTTACCTGTGGGGGACAAGCCCCCTCCCAGCCCCTTTTCTGGGGGCCTGAGATCTGCCCCGTGCTTCCCACCCCTCCCAGTGAACTGAGAGACTCCGACACCTCACGTGAATAAAACAAACTTTTAATAATGTACAGCAGAAATCGACAGCCTGGTTTTATATTAAACAAAAGATTTCCTATCTTACACCGTATGTACATTTGCATACTGAAGAGGTAAAGTGGCTAAGTGGCTATTTTCTTACAGTCCTTTGCTAAGAAAAAAATGTACAAAACCAAACAAATCAAAGGGGCAGAGAAGTACCAAGAGTTCTGTCCTGCAGCCGCGTACCGCTGATGGACCCCCCTCCTCGGCCTGCACTGGGCTCCCCTCGGGACTGCCTGGAATGCTGCTTTTTCCCAGAGCTGCTGCAAGGCCTGGAGCCTGGCAGAGATTCCTATGTGCTCCCAGCCAGCTCGGCTGGCACCCCCCGGGCACGGCTTTGCGTGAAAGTGCTGTGTAAATGCTACATGGTCAGCGTTCCCGCCGCGGATCCCGCCTGGTTTTCCCCATCTCTCTCTGTCTCCCAAACCAGGCTTTTCCTTTTCCTGGGATGCTGCTCGCAGGGGTGTCGCCCTTCCCTCGTCCCTCGTGCCTGACCCGGGCCGACCCCGCGCGCCGGGCGCTGTTTGGTTTGGCGCTGAGGCAGGTGCATGTGTGGCTACAGTTGGAGGGGGGGGAGTCAGTGCAAGTTCTGGAGCCTCCAGAGCGTCCCTGGGAATTGGCCTGCACGGGCACAGGGATGGGAGACCCAAGGGAGAGCCCGCAGTACCTCCCAGTGGGGGACGTCCCTTCCTGCCCAGCCCGTCCTTCCCCAGCTCCCAGGGCATCCCCGGGGCCTGTGCCAGCAGCTGGAGAGTCCTCAGCGCTGGGCAGTGCCCGCCAACCCCTGGGCTTCTTAACGCAGGTTTTCAGGGAAATAGAGACTGGTGGGAACCTCTGGCTGGGACTGGGAGCCGAGATAAACTGGGATGGGACGGGGAGCTGGACCCCGATCCCGCTGCGGGAGCTCCGCGCCGCTCCCAACTCCTCGGGGGGGGATGCAAAAAGGGCTCCTAACACGATGCAAAAACCACACTCCTCACTTTACACAAGGTCACAGACAGACGGGGGAGTCGGGGGGACACATGGACAGGGACACAGACAGCAAGAACAGAGGGATTGAAATAAAGATTTAACCCCGGCGGCCGGAGCAGAGATGAAACCTCACCTTAGAGAGCAGGAGCAAGGTCAGAGTAGAAACAGTTCCAGTGTAAATCGAGCTGTGCATTTGGTTTTTTTCCTTTTTTTTTTTTTTTTTGCAGTGATTTCTTTACAAACCAACAGGTCAAGAGGTAATAACTAGAGATTGTTTTTCTTCTCTTAGAAAGAATTAACAATATTCAAAAAAGTTAAAATCCAGACCCTCCCAGAAAATAATAATAATAATATAATAATAATAATAACAACAACAACAACAATAATAAAAAAAAATAATAATCAAAACCACTCCAGTTAAAAGTTATGGCTTCAGAGTTCTCTACCGCAGACACTGACCTGACCCCCACACCACGACTGCCAAAATCAGCAGGGCAGCCTCAGCCCTCACTTCCATGTTCACTGCAGACAAGTCATCCCACCTCTTCCTCACCCGGATTCAACGCTGAATGAAAAAAAATCCATGCAGGCCCCCCCCACCCCACACTTAAGACATGGCCACTTCCACATCAGGAGATATTTATACACCTATATTAAAAAGATGGACGTTGATTTCCCAACCCACACTGGGGCCTTCGGGAGGTGCAGAGCACCCCCAGCACCCGGCATCCCGTGGATCAGCCCCCAGAATCCTGCCTGGATGGTGGACTTGGGAATTGTGTTCCCAGGAGAACCGTCCCCTGCTTTCCCTGCAGGCCGGGCGCAGCGCCTGCTCCATCTCTGACACATCTCAGCTCCCCCCTACCAGGAATTACAAACCCCAGGGGTTCGAGACAAAAAAAAACCAAAACACCCCTGGATTCCAGGAGTGATTCTCAGTTCCTTATTTTGTTTTGTCTTAAAAAAAGGGACAGGGTGGCAGTGAGGTGGCCTGGCGGGACGTTCCCCGCCGGGGAGCCGAGGATCCGCTCTGCAGCAGCCTGTCCAAGCTCCACGAACGCTCACAACTCAGCACAGGAGAGCACCAGCAACAGCTCACAAACGGGACACTCGAGATTTGCACATGCACGGGGGAAGCACGGACAGAGATGAGCCACCCACGGGCAGACACCGCACGGCTACGGAGGGAGGAGATGACCAGGCACAGGGACACGCGCGCCTCGCGCATGCAGACGCCGGCGCCCCGACGGCCGCCGGGGCGCTCGGCTGGACTTCTTCAAGCTTAAGAAAAAAATGGAAGGGTGGGTGGGGTGGGGGAGAGAAACGGTTTCGTGAAGCTGATCAACTGTTCCGGCTCAGCCTCTCAGAAAAGGGAGCACCATTTTGTTTCGCTTTTTTTCTGCACCGGCGTGCCAGTCCCCTTGGAAAAAAATCCTCAGAGCAACGGCAAGAGAAACCTTTCCCTTTCCCTTCCCACTCCCGGCACCGGGCGCCCCGGGTTGGCCCCGACCCCGCCGAGGGGTGCCCAGCGCGCGCCGAACTTTACAGGGACTCCCGTTAAAGGAACAAAGAGTTACGATCGTGGCTGAGATCCCTCGGGTGAAGTCCCCTCTCCGGTCTCCACGCTCTCAGGAGGTGATCACAAAAGGTTTCGGGTTGTTTCATACCCAAGCAGGGAAGAGAGCGGTTCCGTAGGCTCCGTCCCCCCGCCTCGCAGCCTGCAGGTCCCGCTGTCTGGTTGTAGCAGTAGGTTGGGCTGAAACACGAGGTAGGCCTCCATCACATGTCTACTCTAGCACGGCAGCTCCTGTGCAGTTTCTTCCTGCTGAGGCTCAGAGCCTAAATTTTCACATCTTCCTGGACACTGAGCTGGGAGAGGGTTTTCTTGATGCGGAGGGCGGTGAGCCGGGCGGCTCCGTTGGCGTACCAGCACTCCCGCATCATCTTGCCCATCACCCGCAGTGCCTGGGCAAGAAACAAGGAGGGATGTCAGTGCCCTGCTCTCCCCCAGGCCCCACGTCGCTCTGCCAGGCTGCTGCTCTGCCTGGACACTGGGACACCCTCCACACCCCCCCCAAAACCAGAGCTCAGCTTACGGCGCTCACTCTTTACTCACCTCATTGCAGGATAATTATGAAATGGTTTGGGTTGGGAGGGACCTTAAAGATCATCCAGTCCCACCCCCTGCCATGGGCAGGGACACCTTCTACTAGCCCAGGTTGCTCCAAGCCCCGTCCAACCAGGCCTTGGACACTTCCAGGGCTGGGGCAGCCACAGCTTCTCTGGGCAACCTGTGCCAGGGCCTCCCGACCCTCCCAGGGAGGAATTCCTTCCCAATATCCCATCCAACTCCACAGTGTAAAGCCATTCCCCCTTGTCCTGGTACTCCAGGCCTTTGTAAATAGTCTCTCCCCATCTTTCCTGCAGGCTCCCCTCAGGTACTGGGAGGCCACAATTAGGTCACCCCGAAGCCTTCTCTTGGCCAGGCTGAACAATCCCAGTTCTCTCAGCCTTTCCTCATGGCAGAGGAAGGGGAGGTGAGGATGGAAGCCGACCTCACCTCGTAGCTCTGCCACCAGTTGGGGATGTTGGGCCGTAATTTCTGATCACACACGACCTTCCGCATCTCCTCGATGGAAGGATCAGAGGGTACAAGGTCGTAGTAGGGAAGCTGATACTCCTCATGGATACCTGGAAGGCAGAGAGGGGGAAAAATGCAATTCCTGGAGAAGGAATCACGGCCACAGAGCTCGCTGAAGGCAGGCGGGTTTGGGCTCCATGACTCACTGCTGAGATGCGTCAACACTTTGCACTTATTTAGAACAGAAACGCAGAATCTGGGATTTGGGTTTACAGGAAAAATTCAGGGAAAATAAAATGCAGCTGCCCAAACTGGAACAGAGTCAGCGGGCTGGGATCAGCACCTCCCAGCACGGAGCCAGGGTCACCAGATCTCAGTGGCAGTGGGGCTGTCACACGTGGGACAGTGGGGCTGTCACACGTGGGACGGTGCTGCAGCTGCACGTGCCAAAACATCTGTACTGATCTGGGGGAAATCCCCCACCAGTGGGCACCACCATGTCCTTAAAATCCATCCAAAGTAACACCAGACACCAGTGGGAGCATCAACCCCCATGTCCTCACACTGGCCAGGCTCAGCAGCAGCCGTGGGTCACCTCTGCTCCTCCCTCAGTGGCAACACACAGGGACACGTCCTCCCGCAGCCCAGCTCTCCCTCAAACCTCCCCAGCAGCAAAGGGAAGCCCAAGGCTGGGAGACCCAGGAGCAAGCAGAGCCCATGGCACAGCACACCAAGGTGTTACCTCCTGCGTTGCACCTTCGGGCAATCTCCCAGTAGACCAAGCCCAAGGCGTAGATATCGGCACATTTAAAGGAATCGAAATGCTTCATGTTGATGGTTTCATCCAAGACTTCTGGGGCCATGTATCTGCAGGCAGAAAGGAACAGCGTGTTCATTCAGAGAGGGAATTCTCTGGAAGGTAGTAACTGATCTGTTTTCCCCACACAGCACTTCCCAGCAGACCAAACTCTGCATGGCACAGCCAACCATCAGAACAGAACTGGGCCCCGTGGTCTAACAGAGCGAAGAAAATAACTCCTAAACAACAGCAGGAAGGGAAAAGAGGTAAAAAGAGGTTTTTGTGTCCCCAAAACACATCAGGCTCCCAAGAGCAGGTTGGCCAAGCCTGTTGCCAGGTATAGGCTCCCTGGTGCTGGGTTTACGTGGCTGGCCCACCCCTCTCAGACTGAAGGTACTGATGTGTCTTGGGCATCAACCTGGGCACATTTCCCTGTGAGACACTGGGAAATGCTGAACACAGAGAATTCCCCCAGTGCTCAACCAGCAGCTCAGGCATTTCCAGTCTCACTCTGATGCCTCTGAGTGTGTTTCCCTACCGTTTGGTGCCGACCCTCTGATTGGGTGCGATATCAATGGTGTCGGTGACGGAGTCGTGCCGGACAGCCAGGCCCAGGTCAGCGATGGCACACGTGCCGTTCTTCTTCACCAAGATGTTCTTGGATTTCAGGTCTCTGTGAGCAATCCCAGGTTTCCCTAAGAGAGCAAAACAAAAAGCAGCGAGGGTCAAACTGGGGAAATCCGTTTGTCGAACCGGCGCGGAGGCAGCGCCGGATTTCAGGGCGTTAAACCCGGTGTTGCAACACATTTTCCTGTTTGGATCCATGAGGGACCGGGGCAGGGCTGCGGTGGGAAAAGGCTCCGGTGGCGTTCCGGAGGCGCCGCTGATGCAGTGGCATCCAGAGGCCTCAAGAGGGACGTGAACTCCACGTCCCAGCACAGGCGCGGCCCCACCGACGTCAGGAGTTTGTGCTGGTGCTGCTGCCTGCGCTCACATCCCACCCAGGCAGCGCCAATTTTAGGATGGGATGTGAAATGGTGATATAACTCCCGGGAGCGAGCGCCAGGATAACCCACTTCCCAGCCAAAGCAGCCGCTCTATTTCTGGTCAGGAAGGACCAGTCGAAGCCGGGCTGACTCACAGGCTCAGGCAGGGTTTGCTGGGCAGCACATCAGCCCCCCCTGAGCAGTCCTGCTTTAGCCTCCCCTCGAGGATTCCCAACTGGGCACTCACCCTGAGTGCCCACGATCTCCATGTGCAGGTGGGCCAGCCCGCTGGCAGCAGACAGGGCGAGCTTGATCATGCCCTCGATGGTCACTGTGTAGCGGTTCAGGTAGTCGAAGAGGGACCCGTGCTCGTGGTAGTCGGAGACGAGCCACAGCTGAGTCCACGTCCCGTTGTCTGCAGCAGGAAGGAGACGGAGTTCAGGCAGGTCCCACACATCATGGAGCAGCCCCCACCCTTCTGGGACAGAGCAGAGCTGCTGGATAAGGCTGCACTGATCAGTCAGCCTGGGGCAAGTCAGGGAGCAGAAATGGCTCCTATCAGAAAGAGCGTGGCCAGCAGGACCAGGGCAGTGACTGTCCCCTTGGGCTGGGTGCTGGTGAGGCCACACCTCCAATCCTGGGGTCAGCTTTGGGCTCCTCACTCCCAAAAGAGACACTGAGGGGCTGGAGTGTGTCCAGAGATGGGAATGGAGCTGGGAGGGCTCAGCCTGGAGAAAAAGAGGTTTGGGGGGGACCTTCTTGCTCTCCACAACTTCCTGGCGGGAGGGGTTGCCAGGTGGGGGTTGGGCTCTGCTCCCAGGGAACAAGGCACAGGACAGGAGGAAATGGCCTCAAGCTGTGCCAGAGGACATTTAGATTGGATATTAGGGAACATTTCTTCATGGAACAGGCTGCACCCAGGTGAAGCCTCCGCTCCCGGGCCCGAGGCACCTCTTACCTTTGTTATCCGCAGCAATAAATCCCAGGATGTTCTCGTGCCGCAGCATCACAGTTTGGTAGATCTCTGCCTCCCTGAACCAGGAGCGCTCCTCACGGGAGGAGAAGATCTTCACGGCCACGTCGCCCCCACGCCACCTGCCTCGCCACACCTCCCCGAAGCGGCCTTTGCCGATGATCTCCTGCAGGACAATCGTCCGAGCCACGGTGCGCTGGACAAACAGCGGCAAACCTGGGCACAGGGGACGGGCAGGAATGAACCCCTGTGGCAGCAGCAGAACCTCCTGAAACCCCAGAGCCTGGAGAACACCCTCGAAGCCGGCAGGCTCCACGGCTGATAACAGCCAGCAGCCTGAGCAAGGCCCAAAGCAGGGGATGGTGGTGGCTCCTGTGTGGGCTGTGCCACTGCTCAGGCAGCATCTGCATTTCGCTTTGAAGCAGAGGAGCAGGCAGGGAACTCCTGCTCCACGGCACATCAAAGGAATTTCAGCCTCAGTATGCAAAGAACAGAACTCATTTAAGTCAGGCTCTGCTAAAAAGCAGAAAACCCCCTGAATGTCTCTCAAGAAAGGAGTCCCAACGTCGCTGCCGTGGCTTGTGGAGAGCACGGAGCTCACCTGCCCACAGCGTGCATGGAAGAGATCCCAAACACTTTGTAGAGCAGCAGATGTGCTGCTGAAGGTTTATTCCCTGGGCAGGTTCTGACATTCTCTGCCTCTGTGGGTTTTCCTACAGTTTCCACCTGCTGGAAAATTCCTTTCCTTCTTTAACCCAACACTGACACAGGGTGACCACACGACTGAATTTAACCCTCCCTCCAGGTTACTCATGCCAAACACCCTGAACACCCCTGTGCAAAGCCATGGCAACCACGAGCCCGAAGAGACAACTCCAAGTTCTCCTCGGTCACTTCCCGCCGTCCCACAGTACCTGAGCCCGAGCCAGAGGTGGAGAGATCATAGACCAGATCTTGCAAGGTCTTATCCTTGGAAAGGCACATTTCACAGGAGGGGTCCTCCATGTCGAGCCGCTGGCGGTTGTGATAGACTCGCTGGTGGTGATGGAACACAAAGACCACGATGATCATGACGACGAAGACGAGGAACACGGGCCCGGCGATCACCGCCACCAGCTCCACGGGACCCCAGCTCGACGGGGGCTCGTTGTCCTTCAGGTGCCCTTGGCAGGAAAGGGAGAAGAAGAACAGACGCTTTGAGAAAATTATCACTCCCTCGAGGGCTTTCTTCTTGTGTTTTAATTATTCTCTCAGAGCCTGGACAATTTTAGCTCGCTGTTCCGGGACATCAACACGAGGCTGATCGAGGCACCAGGCAGGCAAAATGCAGCTGGAACCCCCAAAAGAAAATGGACCTGGGATCAGGGATCATGGGTATTCACTGTTTTAGAGGATAGGAGCCTGTCCTGGGCTGAATCTTCCAGAACAGTCTGCAGTTCACCTCCCACTTGAACTCAACCAGTCGGTCAGGGTTCATTGCTCCTTCTCTGCCCTTTGCCCTGCAACAACCAATGAACCTGCACCTGAAGGCAACAATTAAATTTTTGTCATTTTGAGCCCAAATAAGACCTCCCCCCTGCTCCTGAGGAAAATGACTCTGCAGTCTCCACAGCACCCACTAGAAAGCAGCCCAAAACGGAGAGCAGGAGGTAGGAGGAAGCACCACATGCCCTCTGTGGCCCAGGAATGAGAAGCAGACATTTCCCACACCCTCACAGAGGCAGGGCTGCTTCCCCTTGGTGTATTCTGAGCCCAGGCACCCTCCACCCCCCACACACTTTGCTCTGAAGCTGCTGCAACGTTCCCATACTCGTGTTCAGCGCTGAAAAGATCTGGAGTGCTGGAAAGGAAGCAACTCCAGCTGATAAAGGCAGGTCCAGCTCAGGGCGGGCTGTGCCCGGGGAACACACACACATTCCCATTTTAATTTGAAGTAGTTTGTTATTTCCACTTTACAGACGAGGGAAGCAAACCCAGCGCTCCAGTTCACACATCGACCAAAGGGAATGACTGAAAACAGGGCCGAGAACTGCGAATTCCCAATCCCAACCAGACGGCCCCTCTCCTCCCCGCTTCAAACACCCGACTTATCCCGCTCTCCACTCACCGCTGGGAACCATTAAATCAATTTTGTTGCAGAAGTCGGAGTAGCAGCAGTGGGTGTTCCGCAGATCCTCCGAACTCAGACAATAGAAGGGCTTCCCTGCAGGAATCAACTTGGCCTCGGGGATGCAGGTCCGAACGTGGTGCTTGACCCCGTCCAGGTTGAAGACCGAGACCATGCAGGCGCCGTCCGTCTCGCAGGTGGAGTTGGCTTGTTTGCAGTCGGAGCACAGACATGTCAAAGCTGGAAACAAAACCAGAGCGAGCCCTTAAAACCCACCGAGGGCGAAAGCGCGGACGAGAGGAAACCTTCCCCAAACTCTCCGTTTTGGAGGGGCCGTTCTCAGCCTCTTGAAGAACAGCACAAGTCACAGCTCAGGACTTCAGGCCTGCAAGAACCCAACTTCAGCACGAAACCCAGCGTGGAGGCAGAGGAGCCTTTCCAGGAGGTGCCTGCCCAGGCAGCCCTTTGTCTGCCCCTGTTGCAACCACCACCGGCCGTGCCCCGAGCCACCCCTGCAAACCGGGCGAGCTCCACTCCCAGCCCAACCTCTGGTCAGGCTCAAACCAAACGCAACAATTGCTCCAGCTGATGGATGTGATTCCCCCCAGCCTGGCTGCCCAGGCTCCAGGAGGAGCTGCCTGATCCAGGCTGGCGAGGGGCGACCACCCCGGCTCCCGGAGCCCAGGAGCAGCTGGCAGATGCCAACCCAAACCCCATCCCAGCCGACTGCACGAGCCAAGCGTGCCACGCCCAGCTAGATCAGTCACTTATTTAGCAACTGCTTTCCTGATCCGAGACACTACCTTGGGGTCAAATAAATTCCTGGCTTTCTGCCTGCTCCCCACGAAGATTATTCGGGCAAAAGAGCGAAGGAGAAACTCCGAGGCAGATTCCCACATTTTTCCGCCTCCCAGCTGTCATTGTGCTTTTCTCAAGCTGCCTGAAAAACTGTAAGCAAATCCCCAGGCCCTGCCATCCTTGGGAACAAAGAGGAATCCAACAATGTCAAGAAGAAGGGTGGGGCTTGTTTAGCAGCACGCCGGGTTTTCTCCAGCTTTCATCAGCTCTCCCAGCCTCCCCCCGGAGGGAACCCGAAACCTGCCCTTACCCGCTGCAGAAATGGGCTTTCGGGTAGGGAGGGTTTCCAGAAGGGTTTGAAAAGGTACAAGTGCCACAGTTGACTCTCCCCAGGCCGACCTGAACCTTCTCGGGGTAAAGCCACACGACAGCCTCGACACTCTGTCGTGTTTGGGGCCACGTTACCTTGAGCTCAACAAAAACCAAGCTGGTCCTGATTTACTCGGGGTTCCTTTAGGAGGAAGACACCCATTAGCCCTCATCCCAGAGTCCTGGGTAAATCAATCAGCCTAATTGCATTACTGTTCACTTAATTCTCCCTGGACGCTGCTCCTCGTTTTCCAGCTGTTGTTGTGAACTGTTCCAGACGAGCTAAATGTGGCTGCTGGGGAGTTTGGGACCAACAGATCCAAAATTGCACTGAAAAGCCTGTGACCAGTGACAGGACCTGAGGGAACCTCTGGAGCTGCGTCAGAAGAGGGTTAGGTTGGATCTCTGAGGGTAGTTGGCACTGAACAGGCTGCCCAGGGCAGTGGGCACAGCCCCAAGGCTGCCAGAGCTCCAGGAGTGTTTGGATGATCCTCTGGGGCACAGGGTGGGATTTTGGGGTGTCCTGGGCAGGGTTGAGGGTTGGACTGGGTGGTTCTTGTGGGTCCCCTCCAGCTCCAGAGACTCCATGAGTCTACAACTCTATGATTAAAACCCAGAGTGAGAAGCCTTTAAAAAGCCTCATGAGCAAATGTCACCTACTACCATGTGCTCAGCACAGGCCAAGGAAAAGGGACATGGGACAGAAAAAGGACAGGGAAAACCTTCAGACTGATCCATGTCGAGAAGGGTGGAGAGCATCCATGGATTCAGCAGATTCTATGGGGAAACTTAATAGCAAAAGGAAAAGACCCCTCCACTGATGTTCACCTCAAAGAGCTCCGAGATCAGGGTTTTATGTGGTCAGCAGAGCACAGACAAGACAATTCTGAAAAATACAAACACTTGGGGGAACAAAGGTTGGTGATAAAGGAGATTTTATGAACACCCGAGATGGCAAAGAGCAGCCAGGGCACATTCCTGCCTTCATGTCTCACTTAAAAGGAAATGGTGCTTTAAAGCATCTCCCTTATTACTTATCAAAAACTCGAGGTACAAATTAAAAACATTTAACCCACACACATCTCACCATGTAGGTTCTGTTCAGTTTGATTTAGAGACAACAAAACTGAACTTTGGTCCTGTTAGACTCATTTCTGAGGTCTCAATCCCAAGATTCAGACTGTGGCAGTTTTGCTTCCAGAAGCTCCCAAGTAAACAAAGCACTTCAATGCACGAATAAAACTGATTTTGTAAACGCCTGAGTGAAGTATCTGGCCTGAAACCCAGCATGCCTTTGAGAGGGAAAGCAGAGGAGCTGGTTGTGTCTGCTCAGCTGCATTTGTAGGATTAAAAAAATAAAAACAAAAAAATCAGTTTACCTGCAAGGTACGATACCAGAGCCCCGGCGCAGAGACAGACTGAGATCCTTATCTGCTCTGTGCAGAAAGCCAAAATTTCCTGCTAAGGAGGGGGATGCCCCACGGCCTCCTCTCACCCCATTCCCCCTCTGAGACAGCTGCTCTTTTTTTAACTTCAATTCTACTGTTTGCACCTCCAAAATCCCCAGGGTGGGAGAGCAGCGGGAACAAAGAGCACGGAGCCTTCAGCACACACGTCTGTGCTCCTTTACAATTCTCATCAGCGACCCTCAAGGGGCTTTCCAGATATTCCTGGCCAGAACCTCCAGGCTGCAGGCAGGAACTCTCCAATTTTCTGTGTGTGCCAGGGAGGAAAGGCCTGTCTGCACCGGGAAGCTCCCGGCAAAGAGCAGAATTACAGGGCAACCCGTGCAGGCCCAGCAGCTCCAGCTCGATTAAACCAGGGGGAAAAATTCTTCTCCCATCAGTAACACCAGAAGCCAGGCAAAAGGAAGGGTTGTTTGCCCCTGGGTGGGGGTCAGGAGATGGCCAGGGAAGCAGAGCCACCCACCAGGTATCTCTTGGGTGCTGTGGGAGCAGCCGGGGCGAAGCAGGAGGAGACAAGAAGCGGATAAAAGGATTTTTCATGCCAACAGCATTCTTTTTTTTCTTGGGGAAGAAAAGCTCCTATTGAGCAAAACATATAATCTACTTAATAAAAGAAACTGCCTGGGCTGAAGGAAATAGATGGGGTGAGGGAAAACAAAGAGCAGTTCCCAGAGCCGGGGAGGCACATTCCCCCCTCCGGAGCGCCCGGGGACGAGTCTGCGTGGAAGGAGCGAGCGGAGCTGGAGCAGAGCCCGCTCCATGAGCTCCCCACACGGACACCCCACTCCCAGCCCAGCCCAGCCCTGCACAGACGCTGTTTGAACAAGCCCAGCGTTGAGCTGCAGGTCCCAGGGACAAGGCTTTGTTCTCCTGGAGAGATGGAGCAGGTCGGTGTTTACACGGAGCAAAACGGGGCCTCTCTGCTTCCCAAAAAACAGAAGGGCAGTCAGCGCTGCCAAAGGATAAACTCTCCTTGATCCTGGACTACCCCAGCCCAGGGCTCGGCTCCTCCAAACCCAAGAACTGCTTCTGCTCCCTGTGATGTTCCCAGATTCCAGTGCCAGCCCCAACAGGATCCCGGGGAACGGAGGTGTCCGTGTCCTCTGCATCAACCAACACGAGCAGAGCCTCTCCCACCAAATCCCCCCCTCAAAGCAACCTGAATTCCCACCAGGGATCCAAACAAACAGGTGATGGGGGGGGCTGTGGATCCGAGCTCTGCACTCCAGGGAGACCCAAACACCGAGCTCTGACAGGCAAAGAACATTTCTCCTCCTCTCCCAGCAACTCCCCGAGCTCATTTTGCACAGACTCGTCCTCGCACAGGGTTTCATGTGTCAAGATGTCTCTGCAGCGAGACAGGGGGGAAAGTTTCACAGCAAAACCTCCTGCAGTGGTGGCAACCACCTCCTGGAACGCGTTTTCCAGCGCCTCCCCAAAGCACACGGAGCAAGATGCCATTTTCTCAGGGCTGAGAACTCCACCTGATCAAGATGTATGAAGATAATTAACCTGAAGACGAGTATTGGTAAAATTGCCAATAACCACCCACGTATTTACCAGATAAACAGATTTTTTCGGGGCGATTGTGGCTGCTGTTCTTTTTCAACAGTTCGAGTCTGGGCTGGAAGAACGACTCCCCTGACTTTGAGCCTTTCCAAGGCTCTGCAACAGGAGCTGCAATTTATTGTGTCTCTGTGCAGCACCAAACTTAATGAGCCCCACTCTGGGAGTGCTGGTTTCATGCTGCAGCAGCACAATGTTAGCAAGAGAAATGGGAAACAATTGGCTTTGTAGCTCTGCTGCTTCTTCAGATGCTCTAATGAAGAGGGACGTGTGTAAACACGCTTGGAAAACAGAAATATCTGTCAGTGCTTGGCTCTATGCTGTGCTGAAATAAAGAATAACCTTTATCACAGAGGGTTAGAAATAAAATCCCTTCCCTCGTGCTGAGGGAGCAGAGGTGTGTCCAGCTGTCCCTTTGTGCTCCATGTTCAGCTGTACCACCCCAGGAACAGCCCTCCAAGAAAACAACCAGCTCCCTTTCCAAAAATCTGGGCTGAGGGCAGACTGAGCCATCTGATGAAGGCTTTAAAGACAAAGATTTCCTTGTCATTATCATGGAATCCTGGAATGGTTTGGGTTGGAAGGGGCCTTAAAGATCATCCAGCCATGGGCAGGGACACCCTCCACCAGACCAGGCTGCTCCAGCCTGGCCTTGAACACCTCCAGGGCTGGGGCAGCCACAGCTTCTCTGGGCAACCTGTGCCAGGGCCCCACCACCCTCCCAGGGAGGGATTTCTTCCCAATATCCCACCTAACCCTGCCCTCTGGCAGTGGGAAGCCATTCTCCCTTGTCCTGGCACTCCAGGCCCTTGGAAATAGTCTCTCCCCCTTTCCTGCAGGTTCCCTTCAGGTCATAATGAGGTGACCCCAAAGCCTTCCCTTCTCCAGGCTGAACAATCCCAATTCTCCAGCCTCTCCTCATGGCAGAGCTGCTCCATCCCTCTGATCATCCTGGTGGCCCTTCAGCTTCACCTCCATTCTTCTGCTGCCTGGCATCCACCATGGGATCCCCACACCCCTTGCTGGGACACACCCGAGTCCAAAGCGACCCCTCCAGTGTCTCCCCCAAGTCCCAGACCCAGCTCCACCTTCACCCATCGCCTCCAAAATCCCTGCAAGGACAATTCTGGATGCTCCCACAGCCCGTTTCCTCACAAAGCAGCAGGAGAAACGAGCCCAGACCCTGCCCTTCCACAGACACAGCACCACCACCTCGAGCACCTTCCCCACACCTCGCTGCCCCTTCAACTTCTCCTGCTATTTTGGATGCAAACATCCCTTTTGCTTCTTGCTGGTGCTTATGAAATCCACTGACCTGCTGCCGCGAAACGAAAGGGAGTTAAAATTAGCTGCAAAAAAAAAAAGAAAAAAAAAAGCAAGAAAAAAAAAAAAGGCAGCACTTTCACGCAAGTCATCCAGAAACTAAACATTATCCTGGGATATTTCAAGCTGGAAATAAGAGTCTCAATTTCTTTGAGCTGGCTGCAGTCCCCTGGCACAGGTTGGACCTGACGTGAAGGCTGCATGGCTGAGTAGAAAACACACGAAATGGAAAAAAAAAAAATGAGAAAAGGCAGGAAGAACGTGCCTTTAAAGTGCAGAACTTTCCCTGCATCGACTCAGGGAACACAAAGGAGCTTCCAGATGAATTGTAAATAAGGAATTGACAGGAGTCTCATCATTAAGAGGGTAATTAGAAGAAGCCTTGATGTTTCTGCTGCTGCTCTTCCACTCGGAACACAGATATGTGGCTCCGAATTCCCTCTCCAGGCTCTGGTCTGACACCCATTTTGTGTTTAAACTCGTCAGGAAACCAGCTGAGGAGCCACCAGACCACACCAGTGCTGTGGAAGAACATCCTGCACACCTGATGCCCAGGTCATTACCAAAGTTCCAACACTTCAAACCCACCCTGGCTTTTCTCAGGCAATTGGCTTTTCCAGAGTACAAACAAGCTGTTTAATGTGTGGTCTCTATTCCCACATCCAGCAACCCACCCGTACTTCCAAAAAGCCCACAGAAGGCAGCAGGGCTACCAAGGGGATTTAAAGTGCAGGGAAGGCTGTTTTGCTGCTGAAAATAAACAAATACATGTCTGCAAGCAAAGCACAGGGAGGCCGAGACCCAGGGGCTTAAATCAAGGGGACAAGAGAGCTCCCACCTGGCATTTCATCCCTGTAAAACCCTCTGGAGGAGCAGTTCCTGCCCGCTCTGCTCAGGGCAGACACATTCCCAGTGGTCACCACCGCCCAGTGAACTTTGCTCGCTGACAGAACTGACGTTTGCCTTCGCTCCTTTCGCAAGAGCCGTTTCCGGAGCATCCACTCCTGGCAGCGCCAGGGAGAGGGGGGAAAAAAAAAAGAAAAAGAAAAAAAAACCCAACCCAAGCTGTCTGGCCAAGGAGCTGGAGGAGTTCAAGAATGCTTGTTGGACACTGTTTCTAATTTCCAGTCAGAGAAAGGCTTTCTTGGAAAGTGGCAGGACGGCGGTCGCGGCCGGCGCGGGGTTTGCCTGATTTAACCGGGTAAATATTTGCAGCAGGTGTTAATGATAAAATCTGCTGCCCCAAATCGTCCCCCACGGTGGGTTTGCTGCTTTATTTCGAGCAAAGCTGACCCGCAACACCCCAGAACCATCACTGCAGAGGCACCTCTCTTGATTCTTTTCCTTTTTTTTTTTGAAAGGAAGGGGCTGGAGGGGTGTTTTCTGCTCTGTTTGCTGGCACACAGAGGCTCAGGCTCCCCAGCACTGCAGAAATTCGGATGTTTTTCCAGCCTTCCCTGAAACAAGCAGCTGTTAAATGTGTGGTACAAAGCACAATAGTGAGGGCAGCCCCGGCACGCCAAGCGTGCATCATGGCTGCTCCAGCAGCAAACAATTCCCAGGGGGATTCCCTGGTCCCTGCCATCCTGCCCCTCGCTCCACGAGCACAGCTCCCTCAAATCCAGGCTGAGCTCACACCTTGGACTGAATAAAACCATTCAGTGCACACTGAGCGGAAACAATAGTCACTCACAGAGGCCAAAATCAAAGGCGCCGGGAGTCGCCGAGTTTCCAGGGGATTCGTGCAGTCAAGTGGCCCTTTCCTGTTTACTAATTACGATTATTTTTTTTAATAAACACCATCTTGCACCTAAGTGAGAGCCTGAGAGCAGCTGTGCAGCGAGTCCCATCAGATCCTGCTCTGCCATTCATCACAGAGGAACTGAGACCCCTTCCTCGGGCTGGGTTTTACCTGAGGTTACACCAAAGCGCACCTAAAACACCCCCTAAAACACAATTCCATTCCCAAATTCCCGGGACTCACAGGCGAACCCTCACCTGCTGCCCAGGTGAGGTTTAAAGCCATTTTCCGTGGCTCTGACAAGTCCAGATCTGCAGACACACACAGTTATTACCCTCTGACGGTCGGCTGGGAATGCAGAACCCGAAGAGTGAGAGGCTGGGGAGGAGGAGGAAAATATTCCAGCGTGGAGCCTGTCGGAACAGGCACCCGAGTTACACAACAGCGATCGCCCCGACAGCCACGGAGCTGCACTGGGCTGGGGAGCCTTGGACACCGGAGGCCACGGCCACCAGCCCGTCCTCTGTGCCCTGCTGGATGCTCAGAGATCCTTCAGGCCCCTCCTCTGGAGAAAAGGGCCCAGCTCGTCCCAAATCCAGAGCCAAGACCCCTCGCTCGTCCCCCGGGAGCGGCAGGACCCCGCCAGGTAAAGGGAACGGAATCAGCACGGAACAAACGAGCAACACAAAGAGTTTTCCCTCCCTCCAAACAAATATTTACAGTTGTTCCAACCCAGAGGCTCAGGGCTGGGGAAGGTTTCCTTAAAACCTTTCCTTAAAACTCCAAACTGCAGGTTCAGAGGGGCTGGAAGTTACGGATCTCCAGGGCAGGGGGGGCCACCAAAGCCCCCCCAGGATGGGCCACGGGATGATGGGAAGAGGTGACAAACTCCACAGGCTCCACAAATCGACGGTGGCACTTCCCACCTTGGGCTGACCCCCTTCTCAGTGCCAAGCCCAAAATGTCTCTGGGACCCACTCCCAGGGGCCCCCCCAAGCCCATCCTCACTCTGAGAGAAGCCCATAAATCCCAATTTCCTTCATTATCCCCTCAAGCCAGGCTGGAGGCTCCCAGATCTCTTCCCAAGGTGAGCACGGGGGGCCTCGGTGGAGCATCCCCCGGCATCACAGGACCCCCCAGCACTGGGAGCTGACCCCCAGCCCCAATTGCTGCTGCCCTCCCCAGACATCTCAGAGGGGGAAAGGGACACCCCCCAAAACCAGCTCCAGGGTCCTCTTCGCACCACACACCCCTGTGAGCCCCCTGAGCCCCCCCGGCCAGGCTGGACCCCCCCAAAGAACCCTCACACGAGATCCTTGATGTCTCCAGAGCCCCCCAGTCTCCCAGGAACCCCCACCCCATGGAGCCCCCTCCCCAAATCCTTCTCCCCACCCTGAAACACCCACTCCTGTGTCCCCCCCCTGCCCCCAAACCCCTCAATGCCTCCTCACAGCCTCGGGGGCACCTCCAGCTCCCCCTCCACCCCTCTCACCCCCCACCCTCCAGGACCCCCGCATTCCATGGATCCCCCCTCCCCAATTCCTCCTCCCCACCCTGAAACACCCACCTGTGCCCCCCCTCCCGAGCCCTCAGGGCCTCCTCACCGTCTCGGGGGCACCTCCAGCCCCCTCAAACCTCTCTCACCGCCCTCGAACCCCCCTAAAATCTCCCCCCCGGCCTCGCCCCCCCCTCACCTGCCCCACAGCCCCCACCCAGATCCAGGCCCGGGCAGGCCCCGGCCCCCCCCGTCTCCCTCAGCCCCCCGGCATCGCCTCACCCCCGCTTCCCCCCATCGCCCCCCGCTCCCCCTCACGACCCCCCCCAGCCCCCGGTTCCCCTCCCGGCGGGGGCGGGGGCGCCGCCATGTTGTGCCCGGTGCGGGCCGGGCCCGGCGCCGCCGCTCACTCACCGCGGGCCCCGCCGAGCGGCCCGGCCAGGAGGAGCAGCAGGGCGAGCAGGGGGGCGGCGGGCGGTGGCGGGGGCCGGCGGTCGGCGGTCGGGGGCGGCGGGGAGCGGGGGGCCCGGGCGGCCATGGCGGGCGAAGCGCCGCGGCCTCGGAGCGGAGCGGCCGCAGCGCCGGCGGGAGGGGGAGCGGAGGGGGCGGGGCCAGCGGCGCGGGGGGCGGGGCCGGGGGCGGGGCCGGGCAGGGGCGGGGCCGCGCGGGCGCCACGGGGAGGGGAGGGAGGGGCGTGTGTGTGACATGTGACATGTGTGTGACATGTGTGTGATGTGTGTGACATGTGACATGTGTGTGACATGTGTGTGATGTGTGTGTGATGTGTGTGACGTGTGACATGTGTGTGTGATGTGTGTGTGACATGTGACATGTGTGTGACGTGTGTGTGATGTGTGTGATGTGTGTGTGACGTGTGTGATGTGTGTGTGACATGTGACATGTGTGTGACGTGTGTGATGTGTGTGACATGTGTGTGACATGTGACATGTGTGTGATGTGTGTGTGACGTGTGTGACATGTGTGATATGTGCCTGACGTGTGTGTGACATGTGTGACATGTGTGACATGTGTGTGACATGTGTGTGGTGTGTGTGACATGTGTGTGACGTGTGTGATATGTGTGATGTGTGTGACGTGTGTGATGTGTGTGACGTGTGTGATATGTGTGTGATGTGTGTGATATGTGTGTGATGTGTGTGATATGTGTGTGTGATATGTGTGTGTGATATGTGTGTGTGATATGTGTGTGTGATACATGTGATATGTCTATGATATGCGTGTGGTATGTGTGTGATATATGTGTGACGTGATATGTGTGTGTGATATGTGTGTGATGTGTTTATGCACACATGATGTGCATGCATGCAGTCATGTATGCCGTGTGTGCGTGCGTGGGAGATATGTACAAGTGTGATTCGTGTATGTTCAAGCGTGACTTCTGTGTGTGGGATCATGTATGATGTCTGTACATACATACTGTGTGTGTTCAAGCATGATTTGTGTGTGTGCATGCATGATGTGTGTGTGTGTGCAATCTGCCTGGGGACTGAGCCACCCTGGGCAGGGCACCCCAAAACCTGGCCAGAGAACCCCAAACCCCAGGTAGGGCACCCCAACCCCTGCCCAGCCCCACAGCCCCTCATCCCCCACCCACAACCAGCAGCTGCCCGTCGCTGCCCAGTTCCTGCCAGTCCCTAACTGGGCTCAGACCAAGACGATTCCAAGGGAGACCCTGGAGCAGCCCCAGCCCCTCATGGGCACCGGGAAAGGGTTGGCACAAGGCTGAAGCCAGGTTTGCCGCAGGATCCGACGGATCCATTGGATACTCGGAGGTGAAGCCGCAAATGGAGCCGGGCAGGAGCTCTGGGGCCCGTCCTGCCGCGGTGCCCGGTGCCCGGCGCGGGAGGTTTGGCAGCTCTTAGGCGATAAAATAGCTTTACACTTTATTAAATATATTAAATCTTAATAATTAAATAGTTATGGAGCAAAGCTGGCTCTGCTGAGCGTCCCGTCCTGGTCGTGTCTGAACAGCCCGGAGCGCGGGGCGGGTTTTGGGGTGGTGGCGAGCGACGCGGGATGGAGCCGGAACACCTCGGAGAACACCAAAACTCTGGCAAAGACCCAAAAGGGCACTTCTTTGGGAAGGGGGTGCCGGCTGCTGGGCAGGGAAGGATCAGGCCGCCACGGGACCCCCACCTCGGAGGGGTGCTCAGGCCGTGCTTGACGCCAGCAGCTCCTCATCCTGGGGAGCCCCACGACGTGCCAGGGTGTGGATCCGGCGTGAGCGGGGCGATGCTGCCCTTGGACCATCCTTTCCCGGTGAAATTCATCCCTCTCCGTCGGCGAGAGGCGCGCCGGGCACCGCAGCCCTGCCGGGGAATTCCTGCCGCCGCCGCCGAGCCCGCGGCGTTCCCGCTGCCAGCGCCGGGCGGGCAGGTCTGGGCAGCTCCGGGGCTGGAACTGGTGCCAGGGCGGTGCCAGCGCTGGGTGGGTGGATGCCCCGCGGGCTCGGGGTGCAGCAGGGGATGGTTCTGTCCTCGGTGCCCCTCGTGGTGGTGTCCAGCCGGGGGGGCTCAGGGTTGTGCCACCAGCCCCGGGCACCTGCTGCCCTCCCCGCCGGGCAGACGAGACGCGCCGGCGTCGGATGACGGATCCGGGGGGGTATTTTTATAACCGGCTGGAAGATTCCTCCTATGGTTTGGGTGGGTTTTTTTTTTTTTTTCCTATTTTTTTCAGTCCTTGCAAATCCAAACGGCTCCAAGGAGGGGTGGGAGAGGCGGGGGCTGTGAGCAAAACCCCTCTGAGACCGGAGCCATCCCGACACCGGCCTCGCCGCAGTCCCCAGTGCAGCCCGTGAGCGGCTCCAGGGTGTTCCCGGCTCTCACTGCTCCGGCTTTGGCTTTTCCAGGGAATTGTTCAGCTTCTTCAGCGTCTTTTTAATGCGCAGGGCGGTGAGGCGGGCGGAGGGGCTCTGGTACCAGCACTCCTTCATGACCCTCGCCAGCGCCGACAGAACCTGGGGAGGCACAAAAAGAGGGATAAATGGAAGGGTTTAAAGGGGGGCAAAGGTCCGGCCCAGGGTGGGAGGGGGGCGGCCCCCCCCGGGACTCACCGGGTCGGAGAAGAGGCGGTTGGGGATCACGGGGGTCTGCTGGTCCACACACACCACCTTCTTCATGTCCTCGAAGCTGGGGTCGCTGGGGACGGCGTCGAAGAAGGGCGGCCGATACTCCTCCACGATTCCTGTGGGAAGGGGGGCGGCGTGAGGGGTGAGGGCGGGTGTGGGGATCACCCCCATCCTGTGCATCACGGGGTGCCCGGAGGGTCTGGCATGGCTGAGCTGCTCCCTGCCCTGGGGGGCACGGGGGGAATCGCCGGTGGGATGTGCCGGTGATGGTGCCCATGGAGTGCACGGCTCTGGCACTGCTGGGGGCTCTGGCACCAGCTCCAGCCTTGACACTAATCCAGCCCCAGCCCCACCATGAACACCAGCTCCGGCACCAGCTCCAGCCCCCAGCTCCAGCTCCAGCCCCCAGCACTGCCACCACCTCCAGCCGTCACCCCAGGGCCAGCTGGCCCAGCTAATCTCCACTTAGTGCCTCCATATGTCCGTGTCCCCGCAGGGTTTAACCTCTGTGGGATGCCCCGAGCCCTCGTCAGCTCCCTGCACCCCAAGGCGTAGCCCCCAAACCTCGGGGTCCCCTGGAGCCCCCCCATCCCTGATGCCCTGAGGCCATCCTGGAGGGGGAGGGATTCTGGAAGGGTTAAACCCAGCTGGCTGAAGGTCGTCCCTGCACATGGCCGGGGTAATTCGGAGTAAATGTGTAATCTGAGGGAGCCCTGGGGCCCTAAATGAGATTATCCCGGCCAGACTGTGCCTGGGGGGACCTCCCCCCTCACCCGCCAGCACCCACCATTTAATTAATGCTTCTAATGGGCTTTGCCTGATGAGCAGCGCTGGCCGGGCAGCCCCGAGGAGGTTCCTCCCCGGCGCGGGGGGACCTCATCCCTGTCCCCATTCCCGAGTTCCCAAGCCAAGCCCCAGCGGCCGAAGGTCCCGGGCCGTGGCCGCTTTCCAGGCAGAGCTCGGGAGCTGCTTGTTTTCTAATCAGCGCTGAACAAACAAAGCACTGATTGAGCCTAATGGGCCCTTTAATCAGGGAGCCGGGTGCTGACACTAGATTACAGTGTTTATAATTTACAGCTAATCTTCTGGGCGAAGGAAAGGAGGGAAAAAAAAAAAAAAAGGCAACAAGAGAAGGAGGGAAGGACAGAGCGAGCGAGCAGAGCCTCGCGGGGAGCCGGGAGCGAGCGGAGCCGCCGGGGCTGGGATCCACCCACCGGGCTGGGATCCACCCACCGTTCACCGCCGTGCGCCGGGTGATCTCCCAGAGCACCAGCCCGTAGGCCCAGATGTCCGTCTTCTTGTAGGACTCGAAGCAGTCGGTGCGGATCTGCTCGCTCAGCACCTCGGGGGCCATGTAGCGCTTGGTGCCCACCCGGGGGTTGTTGCCGATGTCCAGGTAGTCGCTGCCCTGGGAGTGCATGACAGCCAGTCCTGGGGACGGGATGGGACAGAATCACAGTCATTGGGGTTGGGAAGGACCTTTAGGATCTTCCAGTTTAACTGTAAAAGGCCGGGATGTTGGCCTCGGTCAGTGCTGTGCTGGGGCTGCGTCCTGGGATGCTGCATCCGTGGGGCAACACATCCCTGGGGTACCACATCCCTGGGGCACCACATCCCTGGGTCACACATCCCTGGGGTACCAAACCCCTGGGTCACACATCCCAGGGTACCACATCTCTGGGTCACACATCCCTGGGGCACTACATCCCTGGGTCACACATCCCAGGGTACCACATCCCTGGGGTCCCAAATCCCTGAGGTGCCACCCCCCAGCCCTCCACCTCACCCAGGTCAGCGATGCAGCACTGCCGGTTGCTCTTCACCAGGATGTTCCTGCTCTTCAGGTCCCGGTGGGCGATGGCAGGCTTGCCCTGGGTGCCGAAGATCTCCACGTGGAGGTGGACGAGGCCGCAGATGATGGAGGAGGCCAGGCCCAGGCAGGTCTCCACGTCCAGGACCGTCCTCTGCAGGAAGTCGTAGAGGGAGCCGTTCTCGTGGTAGTGGGTGATGAGCCACAGCTGGGTGCTGGAGTTCCTCGACGTCATGTCAGAGGCGATGAAACCTGGGCAGGGAGAAGAGCTGGCACCGTGGAGCCCCCACTCAGCTGCCCCCCACGCCCCCAGCCCTGCCGGCCCCCCGCTCACCCAGGATGTTGTCGTGCCGGAGCAGGACGGTGTTGTAGATCTCCGTCTCGCGGAACCACGACTGCTCGTCCCGGGAGGAGAAGATCTTCACGGCCACGCTCTCCCCGTGCCACACGCCTCGCCACACCTCGCCGTAGCGCCCTTTACCTGCCACGGCCACGGCACTGTGCCACGCAGCCCCTGGGACCCCCACGCCCTGCCCACCCCCAGCACGGAGCACCGGGATCCCGTGTGGAAGAGCGACGGAGCGGCGCTGCATCCATTGGCCTTGCTAACATCCATCCACCCACCCAGCCCCTCTGTCCCTCCCTCAGCAGCAGGGCAGTGGGAGAACTCGGGGTCTTTAGGGGGTTTTGGTTGGGTCCAACCCCCCTCTTGGGCCTGAAGTTGTGGTGGCATCGCCCAGGCACCGGCTGGGGCACCAGGGCAGCCCCCCCTGCTCCTTACCCACGCACTCCACGAGGGTGATCTGCCGAGCCACCGTTCTCTGCACGAGGAAGGGCAGCCCCGACCCGCTGCCCGTGGTGCAGTCGTCGTTCAGCAGGTCCTGCACAGCCGGGGCGACCGTGGGGTCAGCACAGAGGCCACCCCACCCTCCCACACCTCGGGGTCCCTCCCGGAGCTCACCCACCTCTAAGGTGCTGTCTCCCACCATGGAGGCCTTCAGCATGAGGTCAGTGTCGCTGAGGTCGCTCTGCTTCTGGCGGTGCTGGGCCACCTTCCAGCAGAAGAGCCCCGTGAGCGCCACGAGGACGAGGAGGGCGAGCAGCGGGACGAAGATCATCAGGAGGAGGTTGGGCAGGGAAGGCACTTTTCCCAGGGCATCTTCTCCTGGGTGGGGGAAATGGTAGATGGGAGCGTGATAATGAAGGTCTTGGGGCTCAGGCTTGGAGGTGGGAGGGTGGAGGCCTCGGGGTTTGGGCTTGGACCTGGAGAGGGTGGCTCTGCACTGGGTTCAACCCCACGGACGGCAGCTCTGCGGGCACAGCCCAATAAGGGACACCTGAGGGCACCTCGCTGGCCCTGCCCACCTGGGAAAAGGTGACTCTGGAGGGGCTGAGTGAGGACAGGGACGATCTGCAGACCCAACCACGTGTCCAGCTGCGTGGGCAGCTCTGCCCCTCGCCCTGTACCTTGCAGGAAGATCTCCAGCTCGGCGTTGCACATGCGGGACTCGCAGCACCTCATGCCGTACTGCTCCGTCACGGGCGTGTTGCAGTGCTCCAGGATGTTCTGGGAGAAGCAGCCCCGGTGCTGGGTGATGGTCCCCTCCTCCCTCCTCTTGCTGACGAAGCACACCTTGCCCGTGCAGGTGGGCTGGCTGCAGAAGGGCACGTCGCAGGCGCACAGCAGCTCGTCTGCGGGCACGAGGAGGGGGCACGTTGTGCCACGGGACCACCCTGGATGGGGTGGCTGCTGGCTTTGGTGACAGGAACATTGTCCTAGGGACTCCTGAACCAAATTTTTTGAGAGTGGGCAGCCTGGGACCATCACGGTCCAGAAGGGGAATGTGTCTGTGAGTGCTCAGTACAGGGAGCCCGTCCTGACAGCTCCTGGAAAAGCTACAATCCAAGTACCAGCCCTGAACCTGGGGGTCGCCTGTCCCCACACCCCTGACAGGCACTGGGTGGGCTGTGCATCCAGCCCCAGCAGCTGGGATTAGCTGGGATGCACTGGTTCACATCCTGCCCGTGGGGTCCCAGAGGACGTGGGAGCCGTGGGAGCCGGATGCCGGGAGCCAGGATGGGATCAAAAGCCCCAAACTCAGCCAGTGCCTTCCCAGAGGGTGCTTCAGGAGCTGGATGCCAAACCCGGCGTCTTTCCTGGAGCTTTTCCTGACTTCCCCGAAGGCATTTCCCTGTGCTGTGGTGCTGGAGCAGCTCAGAGGGCGCCACAGTCCCGAACTCCCGATTTAGCTCTGCCCTTTCGCGCAGAAAATATCCCTCCTGGAATCAGCGAGTTCAGTGTGAGGGCAGCCAGGCGGCCAGCGGCGAGGGGACAGCGAGGGGATGTCTGGCAGTGGCCAGTCCCCCTCCCGTGCCTGTCATCCCCCTGCCCCAAAGGCAGTGCCAGTGCTGTGGGGTGGCGGCAAGGCCAGGTTGGGGTTGGTGGTCCCGTGGGCAGGACGGGGACTCGGTGGGGACTCGTCCCCTCAGTGAGCTCTGCTGCTCCTCCCCAGCACAGCCACACTGCCCCTGTCCCCCCCGCACAAACACGGGCAGCTGGATCCGCCCCCAGGTCACCCGGTGCTCCCCTGGGATGCTGAGCAGCTCCTCCCCACAACCATCATCATCATCACCCCTGGGAAGGAGCACTCTCTAAAGCACGTGGCGCCCGCCTTCCCCGTCTCCCCTCTGGTGACGGCAAAGCACTTGATCAACCACAATTAATTAATTAAGCCGAGATCCTCCCTGGGGAGTGGGTCACCGTCCCGCAGGGACACAGCCCCTCGCTGGGGACGGCGCCGTCCCCGAGGAGCCCCGGCTCCCTCTGCAGGAGGTTATTCTGGGCGGAGACGCTCCCAAAAAGCCGAGGGTTTGTTTTAACCCGCCGCTCGTCCCCTCCCGTTGGTACTCACCGGCTGCGAGGCCGAGGGACAGAGTCATCAGGGCCAGCACCGCGCGGCCACCGGCTCCACACGGCATCGTCCTGCGGAGAACGGAGCGGTGAGAGCAGCCCCTGCGCCCCCGAGGGGCTCATCACCAGCCCTGGGGGGCTTTGGGAAGGAAGAGGGGGGACTTGGAGAGGGAGAGGGCGGGCGGAGCGAGGTGGGATGTGCTGCTTCCAATGGAGTTTGGCTCCGGACATCCTGGGTACAGCCCTTCCTGAGAGCACATCCCGGGACCTCCCGAGCCTGGGGGACCTCCCGGCCGTGGCACTGGACACCACAGATGGCACTGGGACAGGGACCCTGCCCTGCCCACGCTGCCCCAACATCCTTCCTTTGTGCCAACGATCCGTATTCCGGCATTTCCCACCGTTCCCACGGCTCCTGCTCCGTAAAACCACGGCCCCCACGGGCTCGGCGCCGCTGGAGATTCCAGGTTCAGCAAGATCCAGGCCTTGGGATGGAGCTCAAAGGCCTCCCACCACGTGCACCGGAGCCTCCGAGCGCCGCTGGCCGCGGTCCGGGGCTCGATCCCGGCGGGGCTTTTGCACCGAGCTTATCAATGACACAAACAGGGGCAGCCAAAAATTCCCTGCTGTGCCTCGGGGGAAGTTTGGCTATTTTTTCTCTTCCCATTTCTTTTTTTTTTTTTTGACTTGTAAAAGGGACGTTCCTGCCAAGGCAAACACGGCGGAGCCCCCCCAGTGCCCCCTGCCCCGCTCCGCGGCCGCGGGCTGCCGGCCCCTCCTCGGCTCATTCTTCGTGGTTCCCGACATAAACACGCCAAAGGCTCCGTTTCCTGCAATTGAAGAGCCCAGCCCAGGGCTGCCGGGACAGGAATCAAGATTGTTTAGATTCTGGCCTTGATGGGGAAGCGGAGTCACGCAAGCCCAGCCCTCGGGAGCGCGCTCAGACGCGGCTGACCCCGGCAGGCTCCGGCAGCGCCGTAAAATGGGCTTTTCCTCCCCGAAATAACTCGCTTGGTTGTTGATCGCGGCGAGGAAACAGCGACCGGGTGCCAGGTCCGGGGGCTGGAGGGCAGGAGCGGGGTCTGGTCCCGGGTGCCCCGTGCTGGGAGTGTTGCCGGGCTGATCTCCATCCAGATCCTCGGCTGGGCCAGGATCAGCTTTGTTTTAAAATCCCAACTCCCCTGGACCTGGGCTGGGATCAGCTTTGTTTTAAAATCCCAACTCCCCTGGACCTGGGCTGGGATCAGTTTTGCTTTAAAATCCCAACTGCCCTGGACCTGGGCTGGGATCAGCTTTGCTTTAAAATCCCAACTGCCCTGGACCTGGGCTGCTCAAACCCCCTCGGAGCTGGGCTGCTGCTCC